>NC_056726.1:44856270-44946270 GCF_019279795.1 Protopterus annectens | reverse complement strand
GGCCAAATTAATGTCTACATATGTTTCCAGATCCCTGACCACAGGGTCAAGTCCTAGGGTAATAATATTGATGGAGTAATAAGCCCAGGTGCCAATTTTCCAAAAGGCACTATAATGCATTTCTTGGCAATAAATTGTAATCTATGACTTTGACACCAGTCATTTATCTGTGCTAGGCCTTTTTGTAAGATGTTTGTGTTGTGGTTTGTGGGAGAAAATCCTATGATAGCTCTGAATTTGCAGTCATCTGTGAACTTGTCCAGCCAAAGCACCGGATATTAGTCTTTACCTATAAGAAGTAGATGTAAACACCGTTCCAAAGACAAAATGTCTTAGTAATGTGAAGAGCAACACAGGTGCAACTCGACTCGAACAGGCGGTAAATCACTATTTTATTATTTATAACTACTCAATAGTAGTACATAAAATCATGATTGGGTGCTTTCATCTGACACAGCAGACTTCAGAACATTAAAACACAAGTTTGAAACTCCATTATGTAAACTTTTTGGCGCCAAAAAAATACAAAGGAATGCCATTTAAAACTCAAGTCGAGTTGCACCTGTGTTGCTCTTTACATTACTAAGACATTTTGTCTTTGGAACAGTGTTTACAGTGTCGCCTTGGTGTTTTTGTTCGTTTATAAGATGTAGATGCAAATAGGACCAGGCCCAGCATGGACCCCTGAGGTACCCCACTGGTGACTGATTTCATAGTGGAGGTGATCTCATCAGTTCTGATTTTCGGGGTCCAGTATGTGAGCCAGCTGGCAATCCAGTGAGTTATGTAGGGGATTATGGTCAGTTTGGTGAGTTTGTCAAGTACACCTGAGTGGGTATTGTATCGAATACCAGGTAGGTGGCATGCACCATTTTCCCTTCACCTATTGCCTTGGGGAAGAAGTCCACCAGGTTTGGTAGGCATTAGCTTCCCTTGAAAAACCCAAACTGGGTTGGGTCCAGGGTCTGAAGGTTTCCTATGTTTTGGTTGATCTTTTCCATGGTAATTCATCCCATGGCTTTTCGTATTAGACTAGTCAGACTAATGGATCTAGTGTTTCTGGGGTTGGTTGATTGTCCACCCTTGTAATGTGGGATAACTGTTGCAGTCCCCCATTCTCATGGTACAAAGCCTGTTTTCAGGCTATATTTGAAAAGTGACTTAAGTGGTCCTGGTAGATCATGTTTCAAATTATTTGGGAGGCATCCCAAGATACTTTCAAAGCCCACTGAGGCTGTGATTTTGGCTTTAGCAAGTGCCACCAGGACCTGCTCAATACGAATAGTTGGGGGGTTATGCTAGCAGGTATTTCTTGAGAGGTGGGGAGGTGGGTCATGAGGTTAGAGGTGAATTTGTCAGCCAGAAGATTTGCTATTTTGTTCTACTCAGTGAAGGTAGCACCATTGATCACCAGCTTGGCACACTACTGTGTGCTGCTTTGAGGTTACAGACATAGCTATAAGAGGCCTTGTGGTTGTCTTTAGCCTGTGAGGCTAGCTTCACCTCATAATTGGCCCTGTTGGACATAATTATTCCTCATATTTTTCTGTTTAGTTTAATTATCATTATGGGAGTTGCTCTTCCCTATTTTAGCCATGACTTTTTTTCTTTTGTTATACACACACTATTAAGGTTAGGATTCCACCAGTTTGATTTGTTTTTAGAGTTTGTTTTGGGCATACTTCTAGTAGGTACAACAGCCTCTTTATAGCCATTTACATGGTTGTATACCATCACTGTGAACAATTTCTCATAGATTGCCATGAACTCGGGGTTAAGAGGGTCACAGACATTTGACAAACTGCCACTTAAGAGGATGCAATTTACTTTGGAAAAGCTCCTGACTGTTAGATGGTTCGCTAGGGTTGTTGAGTTGATTTTTATTTTGAAGAAAACAGCTTTGTGTTCTGACTTAACCAGTAAAGGCATGACACTTGCAGATGTGCAGAATTCTCCCATATTGGTGAGTACCAGGTCCAGTATGTTTGAACATCTGGTGCGCATTTGCACTATGTGGTCAAGGGTATTTGTGTTAAAAAGTGCAAGGATCATTGTGCCTGTGAGTTTGAGGCAGTGCATGTTTCTCAGTCTATACAGGGGTAGTTAAAGTCTCCCATGACAATCCTCATCCTCAGAGTTATGGAACATATTATAACTGTTCATAAAATATAATATGAAAAATCTTATTCAACTTTATCCTCAGCAGTTTGGTTTTGTGAAGGATAAATCATGTCTACAAATTTCTGGTAAACTACTTTGAAAGAGCTGCAGAGTCTGTAGATGGTAGCCTTGCAGTATACATAGCATGTTTTGACTTGGCCGCACAGGGAAGCTAAGTGTATTAAAAAAGACTCATGTAGCAAAATAGATTACAAATTCACTTAAAGACAGAAATCATACAGTGTAAGTTGCAGGCTCTTCATCAGAATATATGAAAGTGACCAGTAGTGTTTTTCACTGCTTGGTGCTGGGACATTTTCTTTTTTGGCCTTTGTTTTTCACATCTCCAAGCACAGATCAAAGACTTCTAACTAACAAAGTTTGCAGCCAACTGCAAACTGAGGTGTGTTTTTAATTTACCCTCTGACACCTAAACGATATATATCATAAACTTTCCCTAGTAAAAACTCTTGCTGTACAAAAAATGGGTGCGAACTAGTCATAACTTTTGGCAGACAATATAGGAATTTGGGTTGACAGTTCCCTCTCTTTTGACCAACATGTTACAATGATTTTATTCAGCACATCTAATTGCAAAAGGAATATCTTCAAGGTCTAAGGAGGTAATCACTCCATTATGCCTAGCACTGACAAGACCAACTACTGAGTACAATGCCCCATTTATGTTATATGTCATTAAACATATCAAACAATTAGAAAGACACTGAAGGTTCCTAGTCAAAAATATTATAGGCCTTGAGCTATCAAGAGAGGCTGGATGCTTTAACCCTTTATTCAGTGTCTTACAGAGTTTTCAGGGGAAATCTCATGGTTCACTTACTTTGTCATTTAAGTCCTGGTTGCCATGAACCTCATGTATTTCCAATGGCTCCACCAGTGCTAGAACCAAAGACCTAAATCTTCACTAACACATTTAAACCCAGTGCCAACAAGCCCCGGGAATAAACATCCCCTGCATGTTAAGCAATGTGACTCACTATCTTCTTTTAAACATAACCTAGATGACTGGATGAGTATCCACATATTTATTCTGGGATTGACTGGAATGGCTCTCCTGGATAAACAAGATGCGGTTGGGAGTAGAACAGTTAAGATGGTTCTCAGTAACTTGTTAAAATTCTTAGGGGTGCACGCAAGTCACTGTGATGCATGGTGGCAATTGAAACATAAATGAAGTAGTTTAAAAATAATTTTTCACTTGAGAGCTATTGAAATATAAACTATCCAAATTACATTTTTTAATAGCTGTTGTGCTTAAAAATGTATACTGATGAGCTGTTCTACAGTTTTGTAATTAAAGTAATGCAGGCTCATCTCAGCAGTAAAAGGTAGCAGCAATACCATTTCATCCCTTCCCTCAATCCTTTCAAACTGTATAAAAATCAGTATTAACAAAATAAACTTTTT
Organism: Protopterus annectens; assembly: GCF_019279795.1. Classification (NCBI taxonomy): domain Eukaryota; kingdom Metazoa; phylum Chordata; order Ceratodontiformes; family Protopteridae; genus Protopterus; species Protopterus annectens. Next base: position 44,942,682 of record NC_056726.1, on the reverse strand, counting down.
AAACTTTGTTATAACAACTTTTCTTCACTGCCAAATCCCTTGTTAAATAACAATCAAAAAAAAAAAAAACCCTACAACACTGAAAATCTTGGCAAAAGCTGCAGCTGTATCCTTTAAAATGTTAACTAATGGACCAATGTTGATATTATGAAGTCTTGAATGTTAATGGCTTTCACAGTACCAAACTTAAAAAGTTCTTAAATGCATAATGGTGATATCGCAAAGTCTTAAATGTATAATAATGTTATAGGAAAAATTGTAAACTGTAGCCTTTCAATGTTTGGTAATGGCATTCAGTACTACTGACATTGATAAAGTTCTTAAATGGGCAATGGCAGTCACTGTAAAGTCTTAAATATACAATGATGTAACAGAAAAAAACTGTAGCTTTTTATACCTGGTGCTGGCAATTAACTAGGTGAAAATTACACAATTCTATCCTAATTAATGCTGTAGTTTTTGGTATTCACATACTTTATAGCATTTTTATTTTTTTTGTTTTATACTAACAAGTTAAACTAAACGTTTTTCAATGTGAATATGATGCCTTCAAATACCATAGGTAAATATAGCTGGGTAACTGGAGGACATGATAACTATGTAGTTAATGCTAATTTTGGATTAAAGGGTTTTAGATAATTAGGTTAGGGTTCCACTGTGAACAATTCTTTGTTTTATTTCTGTCCTCTGACAATTTTATATAATTTGCTGATTAAATGTTGAGTATTTTTACTGTGCCAGGTATTCATCTTCATTGTCTGTTTTGGTACCTTGGTGAACTTCCGCTTTCTATACTTAAATAATTATGCTTATCAGTTTGTAGTCTTTAACGTATTTAGTTTATTGTAGTCCATTTTCACTTTCATAGCTAAGATGAAAAATCAAATAACTGACATAGCATGTGAGACATCACTTGGAATACCCACTTAGATAGACAGGTAATAACGACCCCAACCTGAATTAATATGTATGTAATATGTGTTGCTGTTTTACCTGTTGTATTACATATGGGCTGACAAATAATACTTTTAATCTATCAATTACTCATCTGTGTAAAATAATGTCAAACACCTTAATAAAATAATATTAATGAGGCAGGGGAAGAGGATATGCTGAGAGCACCCTGCTGGATGTTTTTTTCCAATGACACTGTGTGAAAATATGGAGAACTCTTGGGTAATGGATGAAATATTTTTTCAAACAAATGCCCCCCCCCCCTTTTATAAAGTATGTTTTCTTCCATGGTGCATAATGTTTTATTTAGTAGTTTACCAAATAAAACCAAACAACAAAGGTTCCACACAGCTGCACAAAAGGAGTCACTGAAATGCTGTTAATATTAAGTGCTTTTGTTCTTTTAATAATCACTTAGAACTTCTTCAGACTCTATCTGTTAACCATTCATCCAAAGTTTTAAACTACTGACTGAAAAGTCACATGTTCACAAACAGCCAATCACCATCCCCAAAAAAACTCAAAGATATAACTTAAGAATAAAATGTAAACATACAATGCGATACTAAAAAATACTGTTGAATCATATAGTAACACTGCGTAAATCTCAATAACAATTTAAGAATGCATTCATAATCTCTGTAATAGTAAAAAAATGTAACCGTACATTGTAATTTCCAGAAAAAGCACTCATATCAGCTGCATCTAGCACAAAGAACTGGAATTTCTTAAAGCCTATGGATTGTAAGGAGTGTTTTTCTAAAGCATTGCTTGTGTCACCTTTTCTAATAGCTAAAGTGAGCTCATAAATCCTGCATGACAACCTTCTTTTAGTCTTTCCAACATAATAGCTAGATCATGAACAACACAAAGCTAAATATGCAACACCTTTGGAATTAAAGTTGTACCTATTATTGGACCAAAGTTGATTACGGCATTGTACATATTACTAATAAAATGGCATTGTTTGCATCTGCCACATTTATAAGTCCCTGGTGTTACTCGTCTACCAGAATCAGCTTCAGAAAGGCATTCCAAGATGGATTTAATGTTTTTACTCTTTTGTATGTACATATTAGACTGTCTCCAAGTTTTCTAGCTAGATCACTGTTTCCCAAAATTATTTTCCAGTTTTCCTTGAGAATATCATTGATCAGTGACATGTCAGTCATAATGTAGAGTGTAAATGCCCCCAATATCCTACTGAAGAACAACATGTGGACATGTGTGTCTCACTGCTGACCAATTGTTTTTCAATTTTTATTTTTTGTGCAGGATTGGTCCTGCTTGGTCTAGTTCATCCGTCTAAGTAGGGTGACCAGTGAGGATGAAATCTTCACATGAGAGATGGACATTTTTTCCTGATGAGAGGGTATGACTCTGATTGGCTCGCAAAGATCATTCATGAAGTTCATTTGTTACGAACAGACAAACTGTATTTCCAAAAGTGTATATTTAACTTTGTGTGTTTCTTACTCCAGCTATTGTGTTGAAAAGACTGTAAGAAGGTTGTCACGTAGGATTTATGGACACACTTTAGCTATTAAAAAAGTTACACAAGCAACGCTTTAGCAAAACACTCCTTGCAATGCACAGACTTTAAGAAATTCCAGTTTTTTGTGCTATGAGTAAAAAAAAAAGTCCCAACACAAACGTGGTTTCACCGATTTAATAGCACAAAACATAAAGATCCCAATGACTGAGCACTTTCATCATAAGAATGGCTTCATCGGAGTAACGTTGGTTAGTACAAACAACATTTAAATACCCCATCCCCAACTGCTGACCAATCCACATTGAATGACATCATCGCAAAAATTTAAAAAAAAAACAGTTGATTATACATGAAATTTAAAAACATAATTGAACCAAGATACAAGATAAAAATGCACTTGAACAATATGCTTAAAGATATAAAATGTTGTGATGCTGATATACATTGTTAAATATATAAAAAAATAAATTTTATTTAATCACATTTGCTTTAGCCTTAAGTGTAGGAAGAATAGCAATACTGTCATGGAGGCCAGGTGGATGCATAGCATTTATCCTAAGTTGCCACATGGTCTCCAAATTTTCCACTTTTAGTTTCAAGTCACCTCCTCTTTCACTACTTTTCACCTTGTCAATGACAAAGAAAATAAACTTTTTAAAATTAGTACAACATGTACTATGTCTATAGAGTGCATTGTGAGCATTTTAATTTCTGATGGCCCTAACATGTTCAGTAATCCTTTCCTTAAGTCTTTGTACAGTTTTGCCCACATAAAAACTGGTGCAGCTGATACAGGTGGCAACATATACTAACATGTTAGTGTTACAGCTGCACCTTCCTGGGCAGCTCAAAGAACGGCTGTAACCAGATATGGACACATATGGGCCATCATTGATGTACTTACATACCCTACAGGTCCCACATTTGTACATTCTACTTGCAACTAGAATTCTCCATAATGTCCTTAACATTTCTCCCTCGACTGTAAACTATCCTAGGTCTCGGGCCAAGAATTTCCTTACTTGCATCCTTAAGACCAAACTGCCATGCATAGTTAATGGCTGAAACAATATCTTGGGAGAGGTGATTATATCTAAGGACCATTGTAGATGAACCATCAGACTATTGTTGAGGTGGTTTTACTGGTAATCCAGCATGAAGTATAGGTTGGTAAAGTGTATCTCTCTTCTTTAAAACCACATGTTTGACCATCAAAATTAATTTTAAGGGATATTCCCTGTCTAAAAACATCTGTACAAGTTGAAACAACTCACATTTAAAAGTATCAGAGTTGCTCACCAATCTCGACAGTCTGATCATCTGCCCCTTGATGATTCCCTTCTTCTGGCAATAAGGGTGACAACTTCTAAAATGGAGCATGGAATTCGAAAAAGTTTCCTTCCTATGTATACCACTTTCAGGAATCCCACCATCAAAATTCAAATGGATATATAAATAATTTATCTCACACGCACGCCAAAAGTTGGTGAACCTGAAAAAAGTACTGTTGTTATTTAAAAATTCAAGGAACTCATTGGCCTCATGTTCAGTCTCTTTCCATAGAATCAGAATGTCATCCAAGAATCTGTTATATAACAGGATCTTGGACATAAATCGAGATGTGAAGATTTAATTTACTTCCCAGTATAGAAGTACCAAGTTGGCAAACACGGGAGCACACTTGGCTCCCATGGCCACTCCTGCAATTTGTTGGTAAATTTCCCCTTTCGAAGAGCAAAAAATTATTCTTAAGGACCAAGTCCATTAGATCAACCAGCAAGTTAATCCTGTTCTTATTGCAAGTTTTGCTGTTGACTAAGCTTTCTCTAAAGAAATCAAGGCCCTCCTCATGGGGTATGGTGGTAAATAAATTTATCACATCTATGGTAAGAAACGTGAAGGGCTCAGATAAATCAACACCCCTAAGTCTTTCTAAACAGTGCCATGAGTCCCTTAAAATATGTTCAGATTCCCCCAAAACTATTTTGGTAAAGAAAGCCACAAAAGCTGCCAATGGCTTAGTTTTAGACCCCTTAACAACGGGTGTAAAAGTGGGGTTAGAAATAGACTTGTGTGTCTTCGGTATGCTGAAAATTACTGGAATAACAGGATGTGGAACTGACAGATACTTGTGTTCTTCCTCATCTAACATACCCTGACATAGTGCATCTAACAAAAATAAATCAATTTTTGAATAGGCCTTGTTAACCTCATTGATACTGGCCCACATATAAGTAGACTGGTCATTTAAAATTTCAGACATCCTGAAGGCATAGTCATACTGTGACATAATGACCATGCCCCCACCTTTGTCAGGTTTCATCAAATGAAACTCATGATTGTTGGCTAAACTAAATAGTATCTTTCTGTCCTCAGTGGCCAAGTTGTCTTGAACCATTTTGTTTTTGTTAGAATTCAAAATCCTTCTCATTTCGGCTTCGCAGATCCTCTCAAAAACTAATAGGTCGACATTTGGAGGTGCTATGAATAAGCTACTTCTGTGCAATGAAACTTTCTCCTTGCTTAAAGAATTACCATTAAAAAATAATTTTAAATTAAGCTGTCTAGTGTACAATTTCAAATTGATCAACACATCAGCAATATCCAAGGAAAACTCAGGAACAAAAGTTGTACCCTTGCTCAATAAGCTGTGATGAACATTGTTAATAGTCATTGCAGTATAATTATAGATAGTAAAGTCATCTTTCTTAAATATATCACAATGTGAGAGTTCAACAGGTACATCACAATCAACAAAGGACTCACAGTCACCCAGTACTTCATCCGAGTATAAACTCCCACTGTCACATGATGCACTTAATTGGGCCCTCAGCCCCTGTTGTTCTTGTAGTGGTACCTCTTGTAATAGTTTCCATTGTTATGTAACCTGCTGTTGTTGTATTGACCCTCCTTTCCTCTGTTCCTCAACCTCTCGGACCTGATCTTTCACATGATACTGTTGAAACTTACGGCTCTATAATTGCCTTCATCTGCCTTTAATTTTACCAGCTGTTTTGAGTTTCTAATATCATGACAGGACTGGACTCCATTCTAAAGTCAGGATGCAATTAGAGATCATGAAATTAGTATTGTTTTAAGTCTTTGATGTTAGTGAAGAGTGATCTTCTCAGCACCCACAATGTACTCAGAACTGACCCAAATTTCAAAATCTTTTTTATCATACCTGTTGCTCCTAATAATATTGTTTCCCAACTTTCTTTAAAACCTTTTCAGGTTATTAAAAACTGATTATTTTGTATTTTTCCTTTATGGTTATTTGCATATCTTCTTCTACTTTTTTCTGTGTGTATTGATATTTTTAGTTTATTATTAGAAATAGCGTATGATAAATCTTGGTCTGTTTTGATACCATGCATTGCTTTTACCATGTCTATCTTTCTTAGTATTCTTGATGATCTGTTCCCTTTTTGCTTCCTTTTAACAGTGACACTTCTTGTCTTAATTGCTTTATAGCTTTATGCATTTCTTTCATTTGTTAGTCTCTGCTTTTGTGGTAACAATTAATCTGTTATTAGTTTATCTGTACAGTAATTTAGCCTAGTTATTTCTGTTGTATCACACAAATTTCAATTAATAGTCCTAATTACCAATCTTCTAACATTCTGGGTCTTGTTTAATTTCTGTAATCTATTTCTTTTATCTGATATAATATGTCTATCCATCTCTATTAAATCAAGCAGGTCTTCCCCTAGATTATTTACATGTGGACTGAGCACAGTTTTTTTGTTGTCTGTTTCCTAGGAGAATTCTAGAGAAAACTCCAGAACAACTTCCTGTAGCATATCCTCTTACACTTCATCCTGCTTTATCTGGTGCTCTTCTATATGTGTACCCATTATCCCAACACACTGCAACATTACTTGCTGTGCAACTTTAACTGTTCTTTCGAATGAGTCTCCTGTAGAAGGTTCCAGAGCATGACTATGTGGCAAATCTTCTTCAGATGCCTCCTGGTCCACCTGCTGCATCTTAATCTGGGGACCCATTGTCCCATCATGTTGCAACACTACCTGTGTTGGACTCTGCATACAAAACCCATGAATTTGCAGATTGTCCATCACTTCAGTAACTGTTTATCTTCCACCTCTCTATTACTCTTTCCTACATTCTCCCCTTGTGATCATATTTTTTGTATTGTAATATGTTCCATATCTGGGTGATTTGGACTGTATTTCTATATTTAAGTGTAACAGAATGATGTATCTAACAGGTTTCAAAATAATATTACCTTTTGCAGCTGTTTTTTTTTTTTTTTTTGTGGCAGCTGGCACTGTTCACGTTTAACCCCTAGCTTGACACTTGGACTTAACAGTGCCTTAGCGTGCTTAACAAAAGCACCTTTCTGATGTCAGAAAGCTGTTTAATAACAAGGTTGACTTTTTCACATTTGTTAATGTAATTGCAGCATTTCATGCACTGTATTTAGCTTACTCATGATCACAAGCCCAGACTAGGATGCTCTACACAACACCTGGGTGCTATGCATAACTGACCCTACTCTCTTAAGTTCATAGGTTCATAGGTAGGTACTAGGCTATCAGCCCAAGGGCCTACATAAGCCTAGCCAGCAAGGTTCCATAGCTTACGCCACTCAAGAAAGTTATTTTCCTGTGCCACTGTCCAGCAAAGAAACAGAAGTGATCCCCGGGGTGTATTTCCTATTTCCCATCCACTCATCAAGATTTTTCTTGAAGAGTGCTAATGAAGAACTTTGCTTGACAGGAATCTATCCCTCCAGCATGTCCTGTTTATTGTGGTGACAAGGTTTAGGTCCCTAGAGCGTATAGCTCAGAGGGATTTCTTTAGGTGTAGCATGTCCAACAGCTCTGGGTTTGACATAGCTTTATATGTTAGGTAGAGATCGACTCGAAGTAGGCGATATGCTACGGAGTAAAGCTGGAGTTTTTTGAGGCGGTCAGTGTAGAGCACTTGTTTGAGGCCAGTAATCCTCTTTGTGAGGTACTTCTGTGGCCTTTCCAGCTGCTGCAGATGTCTTGTGAGGTACATTCAAAAAGGGGCGTCCTACTCTATAATGGCTCTAATGAGTGACGAATAGAGGGGAACAATGACCTCTTTTTTTCTGGATGAGAACCCTTTTATGATGAGGTGTGCCATGTAGAAGGACTTCCTGATTACTGCGGCGATGTGACTATCAAAGGAGAGACTACTGTCCACCTTGGTCCCAAGGTCTCTTATCACGCATTCGGTGTTAAGTAGCTTGCTGCCTATGTGGTAGTTCATGGGTACAGAGTTTTTACCAAAGGGGATGACACTGCACTTTTTGGCATTGAGCTTGAGGCCATGGCTCTGACATCAGGCATCTGTCTCAGTGAGGCCCTTCTGTAGGATGTCCACATCATTTGGGGACTTGACTATGGCTCCTAGTTTGCAGTCATCTGCGAACTTCATTAGCCAGAGGCCTTCTGTGTTAGCCTGTACTTCAGAGAAGTAGATACCAAACAGGAGAGGTCCCAGGATGGAACCCTGAGGTGCTCCACTTGTCACTGCTTTGGGGTCAGATTTGGAGTCTGCAACTTTTACAGTGTGGGTTCTGTCAGTGAGCCAGTTGGCAACCCATCTTGTGATGTAGGAATTTATACCTAGTTTAGTGAGTTTAGCTATAATTCCAGAATAAGGGATGGTGTCGAAAGTCTTGGCGAAGTCAAGATAGGCTGTGTGAACCACCTTACCCTCATCAACGGCTTTGGTGACTGCCTCAAAGAAGTTGATCAGGTTCAGGAGGCATGATCTGCCTTTCACAAACCCGAACTGGGTGGGATCTGGAGTTTGGAGGTTACCAATGTCTTTGTTTATGAGTTCCATGATGATACGTTCCATGTCCTTGCAGTCCAGGCTCATCAGGCTAATAGGTCGATAGTTCCCGTGATCAGTGGTGGCTCCCCCTTTGTGGAGTGGGATAACTGTTGCTCTGCACCATTCAGTGGGCACAAAGCCTGATGCAAGGCTATTATTGAACATGGGGCTTAAGTGGGGAGCCAGTTTGTTCTGAAGTTCGTGTAAAATGCAGCCTGGGATGTTGTCCGGTCCCATGGATGCTGTGTTTTTGGCTTTAGAGAGTGCAGCTTTTACCTGCGTAGTTATGATTACAGGGACTCTGCATTTTTCCTGTACAGATATGGGCCTTTAGGGGATGAGAGGGGGGTAAAGTTAGCACTGAACCAATCTGCTAGGATGTTGGCAATATCAGTTGGTTTTGTAATTTTCGTGCCTTTGTGCTGTAACTCAGAGCAGATCTGGGTGTTGCCATCTGGATTCTTGACATAGCTATTGAATGCTTTGTGGTTGTCTTTGGATTTAGTTTTGATTTTGTTTTTGTAGCTAGCTTTGGAGAATCTTATAAGGGATCTCAGCTTCTTACTGAGGCTGACCAGGGAGCTCCTTCACTCATGGGATTTTACTCTCTTTTGCAACAGTTTCTTCCTTCTGTTGTACAGTTTGTTTATGGCAGGGGACCACCAGATTGGCTTCCTTTTTTTGGAGGATAGTGTCTTGGTTCTGTTTGGGAATAGCACGATCCATGCACTCATGTAAGTGCTTATAGAGTGCATTTGTGTAGGATTCAGCAGTTGTAACTGTATTGTCCATCTGCATGGGTGTCATGAAGTTCACCACTTCTGTCTTAAGAAGCATGAAGTTGGCTTTGGAGAATTTTTTACTGTGGTTTCCTTAATGGGGGATGGGGGCGGGATGTGGATATCAAGGGTGATAAGCTTATGGTCGGATCAGACCAACAAGGAGTTGACTTCAGGTGTGGAACACCTGTCACTCATGTTGGTAATGACTAGGTCTAGGATATTGTTACCCCTGGTGGTGGTGTGGATAAATTGATCTAGGCCAATGGAGTTTATGAATTCCAGAAAGCATTGAGCTAAGGAGTTGGTACACAAGTAGTTTTCCCAGTTAATGGTGGGGTAGTTGAAGTCGCCCATTATTAGGGTGTTAGGTTGAACCCTAATATTTTCCAGTACATCAAGAAAAGAGGAGTGGGAATCCTGGGGTATGGTGGGGGATCTGTAGCAAGCTACAATTTGGATTGCAGTTTTGCCCAGAGTTAGTTGCACTTGGTTAACCTCGGATGCATTATGCTGAGCAACAAGCCTGGAGGTGTGGATATCCTTAATGAATATAGACACACCTCTGCCTTTGGTGTTTCGGTCCAGGTTACATGGCCGAAAAGTGTGGTATGAGTTATAGCCTGGTAGTGCAGGGGTGCTCTCTGAAGCCTTGAACCAGGTCTCAGTCACTGCACAGATATTGATGTTCTCCATTTTAAGGAGTGCCTTAAGTGACTGCATTTTGAGATTTAGACTTCTAGCATTGAGTAGCATTACCCTCAGTTTTTGGTTTCCTGTTCCTGTTATGGTGGTGAATTTGTTATTTGAACCTTGCCTAAAAAAGGCACTGTAGGGGCAGCAAGAGCTTTAGCCAGTATCTGGAATCCCAGGGGCGACAGGTGCAGGCCATCTGTGGCAAAGCATTGTGGTCTGTCAACCATGTCATCCCAAGCAGACAGATACTGGATCCCCTTAAAATGACACCAGAAGCTTAGCCAATTGTTGAAGTCAATCATTTTATCCTTGTACTGCGGAATCATTCTGGGCGATGGCAGAATGCTACTCAGGGCTAGGGTCATACCTGCCTGGGCTCCAAGATCCGAGAGCTCTTCCATGTCTCTTTTCATGTAGTCCAGGGAGGTACGTCTCAGGTCATTCACACCAACATGGACATTGACAGAGTCATATTTGTACTTGTTGTGTAGTGACCTGAGTGCGTGGGTTATATGACGGATCCTGGCACCCCGATAGGCAGCTGACAGTAACCTTCTCCTTGTTTAGTCTGGTGAGTGGGACATCAGTGTGCCTGACTATAGAGTCACCTATGACTAGTGTGTTGGGTATGTTGTTCTGCCTTATTGGCTGTGGTTGAGTGGAACACTGAGTCTGTTAGCTATGTGTCATTTGAGTTGTGTTGGGGGATGGAGGTTGCTTGCATTTCTGCTTTGGAGGTCTCTGTTGCTTAGACAGATTATTATTGAGAGCCTCCACAAATGTTTTTGTGTTACTGTGTGTGGATTTTGGTGGTGTAGATTTAGTGAGACTATGTGATGAGTGTGATGTGGTGCAAATGTTTACCTTCTCCTCATGACTGTCAAGTTCAGTCTTGGTTGGAGAGAGCTTTATCTCCAGTTTGGCTAGATAAGTGTATCTTTCACTGGTTGTAGTGTTGGGTGGTAGGAGGAGAGGGTTGTCTGGGTACATGAGGCAATTTCTACATAGTCTCAAGATGTCCAGATTCATCAGGTAGACAGGAGGGAACACTGGGAGCTGACCCTTGGATATGCCTGAATAAAAAATTATTTTCCTCTAGATAAGTGAGAAAAGTGAGTACAAAAGCTGTTTTTCTCTAAGCAAGTGAGAAAAGTAAGTACAAAAACTGTTTTCCTCTAGGTAATGAGGACGGTTGAGTGCTATAGTAATTAGTAGTTTATTTAGTGCTTACAAGTTCTCGTATAGAAAATATCATCCACCATTGCCTATGCATCTGATTTATGGTCTTCCATCTGTATTTTTAATTCACAACTTATCCTGCATGCATTATTAAGAGCTATAGTTTAGTATCACTAACTCAAAATTGAAACCCATACTAAAGGTCTCCTATTCATCTGTACTGCATGGGTTACCATGGAAACATTTTTTAGACACAGTCACTGATCATATCTGTAATATCTATACATCTAAATATATATATACATGTATATATATATATTTATATACACCTATATCTATATATATATATATATATATATATGTGTGTGTATTAGGTTACTAATTTCCTTGAGGATGCTTACCATATATATGTTGTTAATACTGACTATAAATGTAATTAAGTATATGATTTGATTTAATTTACATTAAAAGTTGTCAGTTGCATTTTATATTTCTATGGTTAGTATACATATATATATGTGTGTGTGTATGTGTGTGTGCGAAAATCTCTCACTTTCTCTCTCTTTCTCTCTCTGTATATATATGTTATATATATGTATTGCACTTGCACTTCAATTAGACATTTTGCACTCAGGCAGATTTAAATTTCTTGTTAATTTATTTCTGGATTTTTAATTTTCTGCTCTATGATATCCCTGGATATTTTACTTTACTATTTCTAGTGAAAGCTTGCACATTTTCCCCTTGCACAAATACTGAACCATAGACAGAAACAACATTTTTAACACTTCCTATAGCAAGATGAAGGGATTACAGAAGAACAAATATCTAATCTTAGAACAAAGAAATGAGGTAAGGAAAACATTTACTTCTTGCTTTTCTTTTTAATATATTTTTGACAAAAGTAAACTGTAGTAGAAATTAAAGATTCAGTTAGCGTAGAGTTTATTTTACAATGCTAAAGACACACACACAGACACATATTGTCATATGTATATATGTATATATATATATATATATATATATATATATATATATATATATAGTTACCAATCAAAACATCTACTCCTCATAACATTTAAACTTCAAAACATCTAAAATTCATAACATCGAATCTCAAAACATTGAAAACTACAAAGCAACTGTAAATAACATCCCACATACTGTTTACTATGTTTCTGTCGTTTCTGTACTGTAGTGCGATCTTGGAGTTGGTATATTTAATTTATGGGGAGTGTGGGGGGTGGATACCCCCACTTAGGGGGTGCAGGGGGGGCTTGCCCCCCTGCAGAAATGTAGTAAACAGTGTGTGGGATGTTATTTATAGTTGCTTTGTAGTTTTCAATGTTCTGAGATTCGATGTTATGACTTTTAGATATTTTGAAGTTTAGATGTTATGGTCTTGATGTTTTGAGTTTAGATGTTATGACCATTTGATGTTTTAATAGGTAACCATATATATATATATATATATATATATATATATATATATATATATAGTTTCACTTCATAATCTTGAAATGCTGAAATCTCAAATTTCAGCATTCTGAGACCATGAAGCTGAAAATGCAGAATACCAGAAGTGCATAAGAGTGAATTTGAATATCTTGAATATGTGCTTATGCATTTCTGGTATGTTGCGTGAAGTCTTTGGCTGGTATGGCATTTGAAATTGAAGGTGAGTGAGTGTTTGTGTGTGTTTTTGTACATTGTATGTGTAGGTGAGGGTAGGGCGGTGTAAATATGAGTGTTATTGTGGGTTTTGTTGGTGTTTGTGTATGTGTGATGTGTATTTGTGTGTGAGTGAGTGTAGAATGCCATGGTGTGAGTTTTTTTTTTGTTATGTGCAATCTCAGAGTTGGTATATATAAGTAGGGGGGTGTGGGGTGCACAGTCCCCCACATGGGGGGGTGCAGTGGGGCTTGCCCCCCTCGGTTTTGTGGTTTGTGTGCTGTGGGTGGAAAGGTGTGTGTGATATGTAGTGTATAGTGTATGTATGTGCGTGATTGTATGATTCATGATTATGGGTTTCGGGCTTGTGAATGGTTCGGCTTTATAGTGCTGAAATTTGAGATGTATATGTATATATATATATATATATATATATATATATATATATACATATATGGGTTGCCTTCACATGGTCGACATTTCAGAATGTTGATAGTCATACGTCCGAGACCATATGATCGACATTCGAAATGTCAACCATGCTGAACCGGCATCTCCATACAGCGCTAAATGGAAAGATTTCCATCTTTTGCACTGTAGTGCGATCTCGGAGTTGGTATATTTAAGTTCCGGGGCGAGGGTGCACCATACACACACACCATAACAGCCACATAACAACAAAAACAAACAAAACCACACACATACACAACTACAAAATAAATAAGCAGGGGGGCAAGCCCCCCTGCAGCCCCCACACCCCCCTACTTATATATACTAACTCCGAGATCGCACAAACAGTAAACAAAAGCAAATTCACACACACACATTCTCCAGTCCCTCACACACACATAAAATACATTAGCACACTCACACATACTCTAACTACTACCCAAAACCCTTACAAAACACTCACTTACCTGATATAACTGCTAAATTCACAAACGACAACCCGCACCATCACAACACACTCCCGGACACTACGTACCGTAAAGCCATAACCGCTAATTTGAGATATTCGAATTCATGATTATGCACTTTCGCTATTTGAAAAATTCGACTTTATAGTCTCGAAATACTGAAATTCGACATTTCAGTACTTTGAGATTATAAAGTGTTTCCATATATATATACATATATATATATGTGTGTATATATATATATATATATATATATATATATATATATATATATATATATATATATAAATACATAGATTTATATTATCTAAGTTACTAGTGCTACACCTAATAATACTTCTTGTGCTTCTGTTTATTGAATTTCATGTACTAATATTGCTGCAAGTGCTGTTGTTATGTATTCAGCACCTTCAAAAAGCATAAATCAATACATCCTCAACTCTGTTAATTTATATAAACTGCAGTGAAAGAAAGAGTGACATATAAATGATTAAGCTTCACCTCTGCTGCTCAGTTGTAGCTTGTCAAAATGTAAACCACAGCAAGCCCAGAAGGTGCCTTACATCTATATATTTCAAGCAGCTTTCGCAGTAGATTTTCTGGAATCTCTGCATCACCTAGTGGTAAAAGATAATGTAGCCCAACTTCAGTCTTTAATAATCCTTGATAAGCATTCAACATTTTTTAAAGTATAAAACACCGCTCTCGTTTAAGTTGCTATAATAATATTATAAAGATGTATATAGATTTAATAAAATGTTGGTTACTGTTAAGGATCATAAATTAATCTTTAAATAACCTTGTTCTATGACAAAACTTCACTGAAAAAACAGAATTCCTTATATTTTGAATCTCTTCTTGTCATACTCATTTTGAAATCCCTGTATTGGCTGCAGAATTGCAATAACTAATAATAAGTTGTATGCAATGCTAAAGCTCTCTTGTATGTCATTTTCTGTACCATTTTAAATACTATTTAAATTCTATGTCCTGTGCACTAATGTACTATTAAAATTATGCATATATATATAGCTTTAGAGTGCAACTTTTCCTTGTACGTGTCTTCTGTAAAGTTGCTTTACCCATTAATGCCTAACCTACTTAAGAAAACATGCCTAATGAAAAATACATATGTAATTAAATAAATGCATAAATAAAATAATGTACATACTCCCAAAACAAGGAGATGATCTGTCAAATCTAATTGGGTTTGGTATCATAATGTTAATTCATTATACAGCATATCAAAACATTTGGAAAGTAACTATACTCCCTCTATGCACTCTGACCCCATCATACAAAATGTGAGTGAAGTAGCCAAGGAGGCCCTATATCAACAAGGACAGGGGGAGTCTGTATAATGGGATGAAGGGTTACTGTGCAGAGAATGGACTGTTGGAAGAGAGCTAGAGGGAGAAATGATACAGAAGATGTTAATCCCAGTTGGCATACTTTTGGGTAGCTTCTGAAATGATCTCATATTTTAAAGGCCATTTGAACATAAAACATATAAAAGAAAGCATATGCATTTTGTTTGGTCAGGGACTACAGAATTCATTAAAGAGTACTGCAAAATGTATGATCCTTGTCAAAAGGTTGTCAAGACAGGAAGCAACACCCAAGAGTGCTTTGTTGCCTTCACCCATTACTGAGGAATATTTTCAGAGGGTAGCCATAGATATTGCGGGGTCTTGTAGTGCCCCTACTGCAAAAGATAAAAGGTATAACTTACTGACAGTTGACTATGCTGTTAAGTATCCTGAGTTAGCAGGGGGCTTTGTCCTCTGTTGTGACAGAAAAGGCAGCAAATATAGTGTTACGGATTTTATCAGGGTGTATTTCCCTTGGCAATACTGATAGACAGAAGTATTAATTTCACATCACACCTGTTGATTTGTTTGTTGAAGCTCTGTGTGGTCAAGCAGTTAAAGAAACAGCTCTGCATAAAAGTGTTTTGTGGAGACATGTAATTCTCTGCTTAGGATCAAGCTGACAGCATTCGCAGACTAGTTTAAGTAGGAGTGAACTGACTGCCTATTCCCCCTCCCCTCTGCATACAGAAAGGTGCCCAAATATTCAGCATGTTTTTCTTTTTTGTTATTTGAGCTACTTCATGGTCATAGTGTGAAGAGATCTCTTGACTTAATTTAAGTTGTGGTGGGGTGAATGTGACCCCAAAAGAAATCTTGCTGTGTAGTGTATGCTGAATTACTTGACTAATGCAGCACATACCACAAGCATAACAGAAACCTACCTTGGTAGGGGGTAAAGAAAACATTACTTGAAGGGATAATGAAGTCAGACTGAGAGTTTGTAACCACCAAAAAGGTAAATATACTTACTTCTGTTTAACAAAGTAAGTTGTAAACAGCATGGGTAAGTCCGTTCAGTGTGATGAGAAAGTCTACCATTCTAATGTGACTTCTCCTTACCATGATAGACAGACTATAGTACTTATATGCAGTTGGTTACAACAGGACTGGAAGGGGGGGGTCTGGTTGTAGATGTCCTCCATGAAGCTCAAGCTGATGCAGCAGTAAATGAGGTAGTACTCCACAGTAGCTTTCGCTCCATCTTCAGGAAAGTTAAACCATGCTACAAGATTTTGCAGAATTGGCCACTGCTAAGCCAAAGTGTATCCAAGTAGTAGAGTACCATGTAGAGAAAGGAAGCATTATCCAGCCAAACAAGCTCCTTATACAGTGCCTAAAGAAATGAAAGAAGCCACGTTGGGCATGTAGTAGTTCAGAAATCTAACAGTTCCAGGTCTAACTCATGATACTGGTGTCAAGAAACAATGGGAGCTGTAGGTTTCCTGTAAAGTGTAGGAAAGTAAATAGTCATTCAGAAGCAAAAGTGTGCACCATGCTCAGGATGTATTACGTTTTACAGCATTTATTTGGGGTAAGTGTCTGACTACTACTGACCAAGGAATATTGGCAAGTAACATTCACAGCTGCAGTAAGGAAGAGGTCAGTATTTTTACATCATTTGGGTTGTATGAATTCATCAGACTGCTTCCTGGGATGAAGAATACTTAGCTTTCCAGAGACATATATCACTTCCTGACAAGAGCAGAAATGTTGCTGTAGCTTACACAGACAAAACTACAGTTTTAAGTCAGTCCTAGCAGCAACATGTGCAAGAGCTAGAGATGTGCTGAGCAGATTACAAAGTTCAGGTGGGAATGGCAGAGCTAAATAACTTGGTAATCAGGCGGGTAGTGGCAAAGTCTGTCTACAACTTGCCAAAGTGGGGGATTCCTAGGCATAGACTAACTATTTTATCAAAAAGCTAGTAAAAACATTCCTCAAAATAGAGGGATATTGCATAATGTCTGTCCAGTTCTATAGTCCCACAGCCACTCTCTTGTGGATTTTATCCAAAAAATAATCCATATATGGTTATCAGGAAGATGTTTTATGCTGCAGGCAGTCACAAAACTTTAAGGAGGTCTTTAGTGAGCTCCGTGTACCAGCTAGTCCCAAACATAGCCAGGAATTTTATAGTCCTGGTAGATGCTTAAAACCATGGTCTTGGAATTGCACTTAATGGGAGAAGAACATCATTTAGTGTACCTTATTCACAGACTAACCAAGGAAAGAATCATATGCAGTTGTGGGAAAGGAATATTTGAGAAAAGTGTGTACTCTGCAAAAACTTAACCTATTCATATAGTTTAGAAAATTCACAGAAGTTCCAGATCATTATTCCTTGATGTGGTTCCAGAGAACCAGTGAACAAAATAGTAAGCTTCTTTAAGGAGTTTGGATTACATTCCGACATCATAACAATTCAGCACATGGAAAGTGCTGGTAATGTAAATGCATATCGTCTGTCATGACAGCGGTCAGTGGTGTGTGTGTGTGTGTGTGTGTGTGTGTGTGTGTGTGTGTGTGTGTGTGTGTGTGTGTGTGTGTGTCTCCCTCTCTCTCTCTCTCTCTATATATATATATATATATATATATATATATATACATATATATATGTTTGGCAATTCATCAACAATACTCACTTGAGGTAAACAAGTGGGTGTGGAAAAAATGTAGAGAAGTGTTATTAAGCCAAATAAATATAATTATTTTTGTAGCAGAAATGTGGCAAGCTGAGTAAAGTGTGCAACTATCTTTCAGTGAAAACATACTGAAAGCTAGAAGTTGCATTAAGTATGACTTTTCAGAAAAAAAAAATCTGTGTTGCAATCTAGTAAATCTTGAGCATGTAAAATGAGAATGGCATAAACTATGCATTTGCTTCCAGTTAACTGCAGTGGAGTTATTAAGAGTGAATCTGGCTCATCAAATGGGCACACATTTGCATTACTTAAAGCTTATTGCTTCTTGAAATACTACGTTAGGTGAAGAGAATGCATTACCCTATTTGGAATCAACTCAATGCAGAAGAATATGACTATGGAAATACGAAATGTTGCATTCGAGTTGAAGAAAAAAAAAAAGTAATACTGCCCGGGACATTTTACAATGGGAGTGGGAGAGAGAAAGTGTGAGAAACTTTTCAGTTTAGTTTCTTGTCTTGCTTTTGAAGATTTAGCTTCTGTCCTGCTTCAGAAGTATGCAAAAACTGATTACATTTCTGTACAGAGCTCATGCACAGCATTACAGTGCCTATGAAATTATTAAGCTGCTATTTTGACTTACAAGAAAGATGTACAGGTGAAATAAAGCCATCTATATCCACCAGCAGCGGCTATCTCAGAGTTCTTGTTCATGTCATATCTCTGTGTAAACATATTTATTTTGTATTTTCTTTGTACAATTTCATAGCTACTTGTATATTTGATTTTATAAAGGTAAATTATTAATTTTAGTTATTTCAGGCAAAGAGTGGTATTGCTTAATTTTAAATTCTTGTGAGTAGTAGTTTATTAGCTTAAGGTCATATATATTGAAGTGGCTTCTGATGAGTTGTTGCTCCAGCTATTGCTAACATAGAAAGTTATTAGTTTATTGTCACTCATTCATGCTTGGCAACTGTGGAATATTATAGTAACCATATGAAGTGTTGGTACCCACTAAAGTGTGTCCTGAAACATGAAGACTGAACGGCCAACAAAATGGACTTAATAATAACTTCAAGATGGCCAGTTTTCAGAATATTCCCCTTTCTCTGAGGTAAGGTGATCTCGGAGTTTGTATACATAAGTTCAGGGGAAATGGGGGTGCAAGGAGGCTTGTTCACCCTGCAAAAAAGAGGTTTAAAGGAAGCGAGATGCTTGAGATTCATTCTTCTGTAAAGTCAGTCTTTTTTTTTTTCTTCAGCTAGTCGGCACTTTTTAATAGGGAGACAAATATCATACCTCTAATAAATTAAATTCACAGGTTCATGGCCATTTTCTGGATAGATCAAGTTAAAGAGCACACACAAAACAAATGTAGTATCTTGTGAACATGAAATGGTGTTAACTAGCTAGAAACAGTAATACATTCTGTACATCTTCTTTGAAATGACAGCCATTAGTATATTCACAATGCTTGTGTCCAGAATAATATGTTTTTCTTATTTTTTTATATATTCACAAACATGTTTTTCCATCTTGGGAAGTTTATACCCTAGACATACACTGACAGCATTACTTTCATTCTGGAGACTTCAACTTTTTACTTGATGGCAAGAAATTCCTATCTTAGTGCTTGATTATTAAATTTACAGAAATATGGAACATTATTGTTTGTACAATTAGTGTAAATGACATTCAGTATCTCCCAAGTTGTACAACTTACAATGCGAGTATCACAATTTTCTCTAGTATCACTTTTTCAAAATATATTATGCTATAGTTTATGTCAGCTGTTTTTCAAAATATTTATACCCATATAGAAATACTGTATGTTTACATAATTGCTGGGAAAACATAGGAATATCTGCAGCATAGAGCAATATACATAGAAAGTGATAGTGTATTTTTTGTTTCCCACTATGACCTTTAAAACTATACACCAGAATAATATTTAGCTCAGTCATTTATGAAAAAATGAATGTAAATATGAACATATGAAGAACAATTGACACATCTCTTTGCTACAGTGCATTCCAAATTAGCAATCTTACTGTCATTTTGTTTCTTCCAACTTACCCTTTCATATGCTGCCTATTATTAATTGGTAAGTCACTTTCATTAAGGACTCTAGCTGCTAAAATCTCATAACACCATAAGTAACTTTGGGTATACAAAAATATTCTATAGGCATGAATGAATAAAAAGAAACAGTAATTGCATTGTTAGTGTGTTAGAATGGAGTAGCTGGTGTTACCATTACTGTAAGAACTGAGAAGGGATATGTATACTAGATAGATACCATTAACCCCTCCTGTAGAATACTGTGCGTTTGTGAGTGTGTGTGTGTGTGTGTGTGTGTGTGTGTGTGTGTGTGTGTGTGTGTGTGTGTGTGTGTGCATGTGCATGTACATGCAAGTGTGTGTGTGTGTGTGTGTGTGTGTGTGTGTGTGTGTGTGTGTGTGTGTGTGTGTGTGTGTGTGTGTGTGTGTCTATGTGTATAAAATAATTCTGGCCAAGTTTAAATTGCTCATGGCAAGAATGTACTCAAAGACACTGGGCTCACTCTGAAGTAGACAAACCCTGTGGAGCCAGTGATTATAACTCTGGTTTGCAGCTGTACATAGTATGTGTTATTTTGGAGTGACAGGTGTTGACTACCACATGAAGGTATGCATTTTCCTTAGATCTTCAGTGTGGTCTCCCAATGCATGTTATCTGGTGGCCAACAGAACAGATTAAGAAACTGTAGCCCCTGAATGACACATATTAAATTGCTGCTAACTATATAGGTTTAATGTGTTTACCATGACATATATATTGCTAGAATTAATTTCTAGTGAGATTAATAAAAAGTGATATAGGTGAAGCAGCCTGATTTGCAGATAGCTGTTTCTTATCTACATCACACAGAATGTGAGCAACCATGGTTATCCTTTCAGAAAATTAATTTACAATGCAGCATTTTAGTCTTTGTAAACATATACATATTTTATTTGCATTCTTGGAAATCTATTCTGATTTTGTATTGTTAAGCCAATATAGACCCTCTGTCTGTTTGTCTGCTGCATTACTTATCATGCAGTCTTACATAAACTACATAAGGGGGGTTTGCAGGCATATGATCTGTTTAAATCCTTTTGTTCTATACAATTTCTATGTATTGCACATGATTCTGTCTGAAGAAGGATCAATGTACTGCCGAGAATAAAAAATTGTAAATATGTAAATAAATAAATACACACAATAAACCATACTAGCAGATTCACTGGTAAAACACAAACAAGTCCATTTTTTATATTTGTATACTTTGCTTAAATATTTGGAATGTCCTTTGCATAAGATCATTAAAGATGTTTTAATAATTTTTCATGCTTGTGTACAACTGGTAGTATGCACCTATGTGCAAAAGCCAGAGTACCATTTGGCTAGGCTTATATAGGCCCTAGGGCCAATAGCCTAGTACCTACCTATGAACCTATGAATCTATGTGGCATACCAAAATATTATACTACAAGCAAAATTATGGTTTGATAAGCAACCATCTGTAAAAAAAAATCCCCTAAACTTTAAAGTCAAGTGGATAGGAATATTATGTTCATATGAATCTTATTAGAAAAAAAAAGAATTAGTGAAAATATAAAAAGTAATAAAGGAGAATATGCCTAATATATATTTTGTGATTATTGTTAATGCTACCATTTTTAATGAAAAAATATACATTTACATTGAAAGTGAAGAATTCAGATGAAACAAAATAGGCTGAGTGAGGACAGGGTATGGGGTTTAAATGTGATACTTGTATTGCCCCACCTCTATAGTCTATTGTTAATAGAAATCTCACTACTTGTGAGCCTTCAGACCTTTTGAATGTTGCCAATGCCATCCCCAGTTCCAATCAAGCATGTAAATCTGATTCAGTCATTCAGACCCATTGTACTGCTCTTTCCATAGCCAAAATTCTAGAAGAAGCAGCAAGACTCAGTGAAGCTTAAAGACTACTTGCCATCAGTGTGGGTTTGAAAATGAGGTAGCACAAACATCACTCAGTTTACTCTGAATGATACTATCTACCATGAAATATGTGCTGGAAGCCTTACAAAAAACATTTCCAAAGCCCTCTCTAAGGTCTTTGACCTTGTGGATCATTCATTACTCATAAATGAGCTATCCTTGTATAAACTCAGCTCCATCTAATTAAAATGCTTTTTTATGATTATCTGAATAGCAGATTCTTTAAAAGCATAGATACATGTGCCCAGTCCTTCTTCTTTTTTGTATATCTTACATTTTCCAAGCTTTAGTCCATAGTCCATTGCTACTTCTTATCTATATCATCTTTTCCAACTCTGAACAGAAGAGCAACAACAATCTGATTTATGCAAATGGCATTATCATCCAGAAATGTAGCTGTTCTCCTATGACCTTCAGCAGCTCCCACAACAATGCCCTAGTTGATCCATATTAAGTCTGTGAATATAAATGTCTTAACATGGACCTGAGTAAAGCAAATGCAATTGTTTTTGCCACTCAGAAATGCTTCAACTCGTGTAAGAACAGCTGAAACCTTACAAGGTCTAGTGGTCGCCCTGTAAACAGATGACTATAAAATATCTTGACACTTGGGCTAGAACCCTCTTTAATCTTTTCCATCACATCCACATCTCAAGTATAACACAGCATTCTTACTACTGTTATTTAATCTCCCATCTTCCAATTTAAAAGAGGAGTTTAACTACTGGCAAAGAACTGCTTCTGCCCCATACTTGAATGCACCTCTTCCATAATGAACACCACCTTTGCTAAAAGCACATTAAAACTACAAGCAATTCAGAAGTATATCTGTCATTTTGTTCTTTGTTCAACCTGCCAAAATAATGCCCCATTGCCTTATAATTAAACAAGCAGACTGTCCACCATTTCTCTCAGGATCACTATACTCACTAGCACAATCAAAAAGAAGGTCCTTCATTTGACTCAGTCCACGTCCCCGCCTCAACTGTCACTGTTATCACCACCTCAATCAGATCTTCGTTTGCTTCCACTGTTGTCACTAATTTAACCTCTCAAACCTGTGCCAATAGGGATTTCTTCCACATCAGTCTGTCATCTGGAAGCCTCTCGCAAGCTCCGTACGCTTCCTCCATACTACTGCTTCTTTCCCGAATTTGATAAAATTCTACCAACAATAGCAGTCTAAATGGGACTGATAGGAGGGAGTCACCTAAATTCCTTGTTGTAGCCTGTTATGGTCTTCACCTATGTGGTTTTGCTCTTTTTCTGTATTTCACTAGAGTATTGCAGCACCTACAGCCTTTCTGCACTACGTTGTACTGCACTATATGTAAATAATGAATGCACTTCTTTGCCTTGTATGCTTTTACATCTTATACTATGTAGCTGCTGTAATTTTTAGCTGATAATTTCTTTATTAATGCAATTGTTGACAGAGTAGCTGTTTATATTGTTTTATTGAACAACATTTTATTTGATATTCTAACTAGATCATGGCTGATAAAAGGTCCTACAGGCCCGCTTGACTTTGTCTATGAAAAATGATACAACATAATTAAATAAAAAGTCTTCAGTAAAATAACTAGCTGTGTGTAGGTGCTTGCAGTCTCAGGAGGCAAAAAGTAAACAGTGAATCCTGACCTGTCATACTAATTCACATTTATCAAGTGAATTTTCCTGACACTTAAAAGAGCTTCTGTATTCAGCCAGGGGACTTCCAGATGGATGGGTCACTGTGAAGGAAATCCCTATAAACAAAGGCAAGAGAGTTTAGAGGAGTAATGTGCTACCATTTATGTGACATAACATGTATGGGAGGCAGCTAATACATGGTAACATTGTCGAGCATTGAGATTCAGACTGTAATATTTAAAATATCAGAATTGTTTTCATCCCGTGCTGTTTAAATTATTCACAGTAAGAATAAATGCATTAGAAGACAGTGAGCCGTATGTATCTTCTGTAATAGAATCAGATGTTTTTGCTGGATTAGCATCTTGTGTTTTTGCTTGGCTGGTCCCTCAGTAGGTTGGCTGGTTGGAAATGGTTCAAAGCCTCTTGTTAGTGGGTCTCAGATGGTGGCATACAGTCTGATTTACAACTGGTCCTTTAACCCCCTCCAAAGATGTTGATTCCTCCCACTGAAGGACACAGAGTTGAAGTTGCTGTGATGATAAAAGTAGTCTGAGTAGGGAATGAGGGTGCAAACAACCTTGAATGGGAATGTAGTTCAACTATTCTGCAGTTAAGACAGTGGAAACAATGTTATATATGTAAGGGGCTTTATTTTCAAAACTCAGTATTGCCAATCAGGACCGTGTTTGCTTTTCTTTACAAGATTCATTCTTCTATTAACAATTTTATATTTGCTGTTGTTCAAAATCTTTCCAGATGTGGACAAACATTTTACTGAGAGTATAACATAATCAGTGAACAAAACAAAATGTAAAGAAAATGAGAAAAATAATGACTGTGGAGAGACCACCTACTCATTTTTAAACCAGTTTTCTTGGTGTGGGTCACAGTAGGTGTAAGATGAGCTAAGAAGCAACAGCTGCCAGCTCATATTAAGGGAAGCCAAGGTGCACCAAACCATCTCTGATGTATAACCTCTCCAGTAACATTGTTCATTGTACACCTCATTAACTGTTCATATAACCGGAAGTGGGTTCATTGAATCCAGTGGAGCACGTCTGCACTCCAAGATCCTCTTGGACTGCTAAGCTACTGCCTCTCTGATAGAGAACAATGTCATTAACCATATGAAGCTCCATTTCAGGAACTTGAGTCAATGACCTCATCTGTTCAGTCACTACCCAAAGTTCACAACCATGGGTGACATTGCCTGACTGGGAAATGTGTAGCTTTATCTGTAACTCAGATCCCATGTGTCCATAACAGTCCTACATAATGCAGTGCTGTCACAGATATAGTCATCTGCTAGTCAGTCTCCTGATCTCCTCATAGATATATGCATATTTATCTATATCTATCTATCCATATATGTATATATCCACACACACACACACACACACACACACACACACACACACACACACACACACACAGACGTGTGTGTGTGTGTGTGTGTGTGTGTGTGTGTGTGTGTGTGTGTGTGTGTGTGTGTGTGTGTGTGTGTGTGTGTGTGTGTGTGTACCTTTAACTCCCAGTGGGCGTGGCTTGAGCCTTTAAAAAATGAAATTATCACCTTACAGTTCTAACAAATACTCATTGACATAGGGCAAACATCAATACAACTGTGTTTGCCATCATGTATGCTTTAAGATAAAATAGTTGGATACCTTGTATGTAGCATGGATTGGGAAGTATTAATGCAAATATGAATAAGCAATGTTTGACACCTAGAGGCACAGTAGGAGGTAACTGCAGATGCACCTGGAGGCATTACTCGGATGTAATGAGTTAAGATATATATAATGCCTCTGAGGTATCTGAAAAATTGATGATTGACCATGATCCCCATTTTTAAACAAAAAGTGTTGTGATTCTCAAGGTATTATAAACAGAAAAATGTTTGCAGTCCATTGACTAGAGGAAGGCCTCTTTAACCAAAATGTGCACTAACGTAGAATAATCATTAAGTCAATATACATTCAGTAGAAGCAGCAGTTACTAGTATGTTTAGATCATACATGATGGCCAGTTATCCTTCTGTTTGACTTGCACCAGCCAGTATCCTACTTGCCACAACTTCAGAAACAATATAATTTGCCTAATCAGATAGTTTGTTGATGAAAAGACAAATAAAACAGACCTGAGGGACAAGGATAACACAGGAAGCATGCTGACACCTGAAGAAAAAGAAGTCATGGAATGCATGTTTCTTCAAGACCAGTGTGTGTTAGTAAGAAGTAAAAAAACAACACAAATCACAGGTTTCATCTTAGAGCTGTAGAGGATAAGGGAAATAAAAAATATCAAAGATCACTGTGACAAATGGACATGTATTATTTCAAGGCACTGTTTTTTCCTTTGTCTGGCACTAATGGCGGTAAAAAAAATAATCATTACTTTGACAGTAGTCTTGATACCTGGTTTGAAATGGTACTTCCCCTTAGACAAAAAATGATACAGTCAATTTTTATGTCCAGAAATCCAACCTCTGTATTTAAATAACACACATTTATTGGTCATTTAGTACAAAAATACAGATATGAACATTCCTTGAAGAAATTTTGATGTTCAATTTTTTAAGTAGAATTTGTCTTTGATTGCACTGCATGCATTTTTTTGGAGATTTATCTTTGTGAAACATGCATATAACAATAAAGAAAAATCATGTTAAAAAGGGAATTTGTTAAACACATGCACACAAAATGCGTAATAACTACTTATTAATTTACATGGTGACTCCTGGGTAAAAATAATTAGTCTGATGAAGGGTAATTTGGTGAAAATTACATTACAGAACAGTATTTAGACTATGACCAATATCTGAAGAGCTGCCAAAGAAAAAAAGGAATGTTATTGAGAACTAATTTTTTTCCTTTTCTTTTCCCTTTATTTTCCCTCAGCTGATTATCAGCTGCTACTAGTTCCTCTCTTCTCCTCCTCTCTCCTCTCCTGTCCTCTCCCCTCCCTGTTCACCTTTTATACTCCTCCTGCCCTAGACTTCCCCAGTCTCAACCTGACCCATGTCTGTCTGGAGGCCAATGAGGAGATGGTGGACACTGGTGCAGTGTCATACTACTGTCTTAAAGTGTGCCTTAAGCCCCATCATTCCATGGTGGCCTTTCAAGTTCTAGAACAACTTTTTTAGGAGTTATATGCATTCTTCCATGCATGCACAACTTCCAGACACAGCAGTATGCCACTTGAGGCATGAAACTCACCAGGCTCTTAATGCTGCTAATGCAGTCAGCCTATGTAGCCTCCCACACCCCATGATGGGCAAGCTGGCATTGACCTTTCACTCCCATCCTCTCCTTCCCACCCCTTGAGCACCCATGCCACTATTCAAATACAGGCCATTGGGGGCACTATCTGGGTTTTACACTCTGCACTATGGGGTTGGGGGCAAGAATAAATCTGGAAAAAGGGAAGTTTAGAAATACATCTTAAGATACCTCTCAAAGAAATTAAGAGTTGGTATTGCATTTAGAAAAATAGTATTTCCATTTTTAAGTAAACTTCAAATCTTTAAAATGATAATCCTTCCTAATGTTATCAGGTATCTCATTACTTTATTCTTTTCTAAGTATTTAAGGCAAATATACAGTACATTTTAGATATTCTGTGGGATGCAACACAGCACATAATTAGCCAAAATATAAAACAAACTTTTTCCATTATAAAAAAGAAGGTTGAGGACCACATAAGTCATACCATTTCAATTCAGCTTCCATTCACTGGCTGTAAGTCTGGGCAAGAACTAAAGTAATACCTATATGTTGTAGCAGTATCAATGCTCACAAAGTCTGGTTATTAAGGTAGGCCATAAAATAATTTAACAAATACAGTGTTACTAGGAGCTTAACTACTGCAAGCCCACCATTCTTACACCAAATATGGATTTCTTGTTAGATTAAAGTAGAGAGGAATTTGATTTATTGGGAAATACATGTTTAATGATTTGCCCCTTATATCACATTTCTGTAATTTAAGAGATAAAAACATTTAAAAGGTACATAGACCTTCAGAACCAAGAGACTGATATGAGACTTCATTGGCTGCAATATTTGTAGATATGTAGTATAATTAATAAAAATTCCACCTTTGTACACCTGAATAAATGGCTATATAGCACACTGGATCTGGACTCTTTAAGTGAGGTACAGAAAGTGGCCTACAGTTTTAAACCTAGTGCAGCATAGCTGACAACACACCAGAATTGTTGGTACCAGCATAATTGATTTAATGTACTTTATATGTGAAATGATACTCATATCAGATCAGATTTTAAGACATGCATTGAGGCATGGAGTAATATCTCCATAGACAGAATCATACTGCAACACATCATTCCATTGAAAACAATACATGAATTCATTTGATGTAATAAATATAACTAATGGAAAATAGTCAATAAACACAAGGCAGAAGGGTATGCTACTACAAAAGAAAACATCTCCTTAAAATTATATATAATACACAAGGAGTAAGCACATTATATAATGACCAAGCTACTAAGTAGTGATACATAGATAGATAAATACATACAAATATCTCAAGCATGAGCAATAATGACCTTCTAGCCTGTCAATATACCAAAACAGTCATTCCCATAGTAAGTGTCAAAGTTGTTCTTTCAAATTTCTAAACTTACTTGCTTTAAATTAATTTGGTTGTCAGTTACTTGTGGCAGTTACTCTCTCAGAGCAGTATACCTCCCATTCCTATATAATCTCTCTCTTGTTCAATTTCTCTAAATCTTTTGGGTTTCTAATACCATGATGGAATGGACCCTATTCCTACATCAAAATATGATTAAAGTTCATGAAATTACCATTGTTTCAATATTTAATGATAGTCAAAAGTGCTCTTTGCAGCACTCGCAGTGTGCCCAGAAGTGACTCCTTCTGCAATTCATACATAGTTACATGTATCAGTACCATATCTAAACACAACTGTAAATTCTTTTTTATATGATACATTGGAAATTTCGGGGTATCTTTATTCCACATTGCTCTCATTTCTGCCCACAAATCTTGATATTTTATGACTTTGTGTTTATCTGTACATGAGACACTGTAATCACTATGTGTAGCAATTTCGGTGATCAGTGCTACTTTTGTCTTTTTTTCCATGGACTGCTATATCTAATTTTCTCTCAGATATTTTTGAACTGTTGGTAATAGGTGATCCCATGTGATGTACCTTCATCATTATCCATAGTGCTTCATGGTTCGTATTTCCAATGTTCCTCAGCTACTTCTATATTGTAGTGTTTGTACAACCCCCAGTGCAAGAATCTTCTCACATTATTGCGCCTTTCAGTGTAGAGGCCCTCTGCCACCCACACTCACCAACAAGATTTGCAGCTGTTTCTAGTTTTGTTTTACAGAACTGGCATTTGTCTGTTTCACCCACATATTCAATGGACTTTTTAAACCAACGTGTACGTAGGCCACTATCTTGGGCCTCCAACATTAACCATTCATCTTTTGGTTTAGATTTATTTATCCTTAATCATTCCTATGTCAAATCTTCATCAACATGAGGTTGTTCCAGGAGTTTTCTGTACAGATAACAATGTTCATGCCTTTTCCATATTTCTTGCCTTCTCATCCAGCCCTTCTCCTTATATTATTTCCTTTGTTTTTGCACATTCAGTTGCTGCCTGATTTTGTCTATTTTTAGTTTGACTTCCATTCCTGCTTGACCCTGGCACATTTATGCTAAACTAAGCAGGGAAGTCATCTTAGAATACTTCTCCTCATGTTTTAAAACTTTCAATATGTTTGGATCTGGAGAGGTTAGCAGATACATATGCAATACCACAATTGCAGATCTAAACATGTAATCAATTGCGAGGAGGCCCATACTTCCTGCAGAACAAGGAATATATAATCTTGGTGTACACTGATTTTTATATACCATTTGATAAGTGGGAAACATTTTTCTTGTTTTTCTGTCCAAGTGACAAAGAATCACCCTGGAATATCACCTTTGAATTTTTATCCTTGGGATAATAATTTTCCCTTTGTCATAACTTAATTATAAAGTGTTTTGCCACTGTTTCATGTTCACTGTAATGTAATTGATCAATGCAGAATGAATCTCATACATCTGTAAGCACTCATTTATCTATGCTTGAGAGATGCTAGCAAATGCTTTTTTGCAATCTATCCATGCCCTACTTAAATACTTCCCCTTTTTACAATTCTCTATTATGACACTGCTTACCAACAAATGATCCTTTGTCTCTCATGACTTTCTTTTTTTTCCCTTTTACTCTATTGCCACAAGTTTTCTTCAAAATTTCTGTAAAACTCTGTTGGCATCAATTCCAGGATATAGTTTGTACATCACTTTTTCATATGGGAACATCACTCTTTCATATAGGAACTTACTGCCCCATCACTCCAAAACATTGACTGCATCAGAGTTGCCACTGTTTCCTTTTCTTTCCCTTGCTGTGCAACTCCAGCTGAACTTTTGTACTGGTTTCTTACTGAAAGCTCCAGAGCATCTTTATGTGGCAAGTGGTCAGGTCCTTCCCAGTCTACCTGTTTTTCCTAAGTATGAGGACTCATTATTCCATCATGCTGTGATGTTACCCACATTGTATTTTCTACACTAATTCCTTCACTTTGCAGGTAATCCATATCTTCAATTTCCATT
The DNA here is from genome assembly GCF_019279795.1 of Protopterus annectens. NCBI lineage: Eukaryota > Metazoa > Chordata > Ceratodontiformes > Protopteridae > Protopterus > Protopterus annectens. Next base: position 44,912,823 of record NC_056726.1, on the reverse strand, counting down.
TCTTTAACTTCTCCATTTCAAATCCTCTTTTCTTCTCCCCCCCCCCTTAGTTTTTTTTATTTTTTCTATTATGAAATTTTCCATATCCAGATATCTTTGCTTGTATTTATTTTCAAATATATTTGCTGATGCTGTTTCTACTGATTAGTTTTGCTTTTTCTTTTTCATAAATATTGCATCATATTAAATCCCTTTTTCTATCCCACGTCCATATTTCTTCTTCAAATCTCTCCCACTCCACTCATTTCTCCTTAAATTTGGAGACTCATTCTTCCATCGTGCTGTGACATAACCTGCGTCAGACTTTCTATACTGAATCCTTCACTTTGCAAGCGTTTCATAACTTCAGCTTCCATTTGTTTAACTTCTGATTTACTAATCTTCTATTCTATCTTTCCCCTTTGTGATCTTATTTTTTGAATTATGAAATTTTCCATATTTGGGTGTCCTTGCCTGTATTTCTCTTCAAATATCATTGCGGATACTTTTTTGTATTAATTAGTTTTGCTTTGTCTTTTGCATAAACATTGTGTCATATCAGATCTCTTTTTTCTTTCCTATGTATATGTTTCTTTCTTATGACTTTCAAATATCTAGGCATTGTTCTTTATATTTTTGCAATTCCTCCGTTGCTTCTTTTCCATGTTGCCCAAAGTTTCTTTGTCAAAGTAATGCATTTTCATGGCTCTTTTATATTAATGAAAACAGATTTGCATTTTAAACTTTTGACAGATTTTCTTGTGCAAATATTTTTCTTTCCTCTAATTTCTCTCTTATTTTTTCTGAATATCTTCTATCTGGAAATTCTGTGCTTCTTGCATAATAGTAGCAATACATAAGTTCTTCATTGTCCTCAACAGTCCACTCTATCACATTTATGTCTTTTTTTGGCCTGTCAGTATTTGTTGGTTTGTAGACTACTACTTCCTTCTATACTGGGGAGAGGGGCATCCTACGTAGGTTGTCTGATGGTTCTTTACTAAACTTTGATAACCCCAAACATTCCCAGATGTAGTGTTTCTGATTGTCTTTTATACTCAAATATGGTCTACTTTTGTATATTTATATGAGGCACTGTAGAAGTTCAGATATTATATTTAATCTTTCATAATAACTTAGATGTTTACATCCATGGATGTCCTTGGTATATTTCCACTGTACTCTTTCCAATTTGCTCATGCTTGTTTTCTTACAAGGATTTCCATATTATTTCTCCATATTCTACTTTGGGTGTTATGTAACCCACAATCAATTATTTCATTGTTTCTGACTTCCTAGCTGTTATAAATCTCTGTACAGCCTACATTTCTATAACTGTTATTTATTTGTAACTATCATTAATCAATTGGTTGATATGATCAAAAAATATCAAAGCTGAATCTACCCTTATGCACAAGCCATTAAATACTCACCCTTGAAGCTATATCTCCCAAATCCAATATACTTAGATTTAATGTATTTATCAGCATATTTTTCTCCTGTGCTACGTGATTGATTTGATCAAGTTATTTTGCAGACAAACCCTTTGTGTAACAGATGTAATCATTTTATCCATGTCTGGGTCATCTGCATACAGACTGTAAGAGCACCTCAGATGAAAAAGCAACATATGTAAGATGTAACCTAAACTATTATGGAGCCCAGTAGGACACCCTGACATTAACATAAAATTTGACCAATTGCTGTATGATACTTATCAATTTTTATTTGTAAGCCGTGCAACTATCCATGTTATAAAGACTACATTAGTACCTAGTTGTTATAATTTATTGTTCAATATTGTATATAAATTGTATCACACCACAATTTGTCATTTGTAGAATATTATGTTACAAGTGGTTATATATCTATTTTCAAGATATATGTGCTAATATATGGTTTAAAGTCCCAAACATTCCAATTCTGACAATAATTTATCCATAAATAACCTTTTCCATTACTATCCTCAACAAGAAAGTAAACTTATGGGTCTAAATGACTCTGGGTTTATCCTATTCCCTGTTCACTTAATGATGTGTCTAAGAAGTGCACTTTTTCAATCTTGAGGAATTTCCCCATGATTAAATATGAACTAGTGAATAATAGGGGTCTATATGCTTAGGTGATCAAACACCTAAACATCGAACTTGTAATATCGAATGTAAAAAATGGCAAATGGCCAATTTAACACAGGATTTTGGCATTTTGTCTACTGTAGAGTGATCTCAGAGTTGGTATATTTAGTTAGGGGGTGTGGGGGACACAGCCCCCCACATGGGTGGGTGTGGGGGGCAAAGCCCCCCAATTAGTTTGGGTGTAAAGTTATTTTTTTTTATTTTCATGGCCGATGGATGCCTTTCCCTCTGACGTTCGATGTTTTCAGGTTCGATATTACAAGTTCAATGTGTAGGTGTTCGATCACCTAAGCATTCGATCTTGTAATAAAGACCAGAATAATTGATATAATGCTACTGTAAGTTTATTTTAAATTGTTTTCATGTCATTTTTACTAATTCTATTTCCTGCATATACTTTGTTTAGGTGCAGTTTGCATAGTTCTTTTTCAATATTATCTAATTTGATTTTAGTATCAGAAGTTAATGGATGTTACTAGCGCAATTGATCTTCTGTCGTGTGAAGCCAAACTGTTTTTCCTAAGATTCTGTAAATATATTTGCAATCTGTTGTATCTGACAATAACATTTAGTGGTGTATACATTAACTCCTAGCACATCTTACAAATCTATACAACTGTTTCCTATTTTACTTAATATCTTCATATAAATTGTCTTCAAAATTTTCCTGATTTTTGTCTCATACTATCTTTAATTTGTCTATCCAGTTTATTTATTCTAGTTTTCAAAGTTGCAGTTCAACCTCATCTCTCATTTTAATTATCTTATTATTGTGGAAATGTATCCTCATGGTCTTGTATGTTTAGATCCTGATATTGTGTCAGACAATACATTTTAGAGTTGTATGTCTTTACTCTTACCACATCTTATGTTTTAAATATAAATGTTTTCCTGTTATGCCCATTTTCTTTATATAAACTTTCTTCAAACATTTCTGTCTAAAAGCATTTTTAACTAGTCTTTTCAGTTTATTTAGTCCAACTTTTAAAGTTATAGTTCAACATCATTTCAATGTCTTATATTGTATCTCTCATCTTAAGTATCTTGTTCTTATGGAAATATATCCTCCTGACTTTGTGTGCCTAGATCCTGATGTTAAATATTTCTTTTTCTGCATTCAATTTCCCTTTCAAAACTTTTCAAATCCCTTCTGCAGTTTTTCCACTAAATGTACCACTCCATTTAGTTTTATGTAATGCATTTTCTGTTTCCATATAGTCTTTTATTAATCTTCTTTGCATCTGGTTAGATTTCATTTTGGCAGAATTATCTAGCAATACTTTATGCTTTATAACCCCATGATCACTGCACATTAATGGTCGTAAAACTTGACATGAAGTAACAGTCACTTCCTTAGCTACACAATGCCCATTATGTTACATTCCCTGATAGGCTTGTTTAAAATCTGCAGCAGTTCTTGTTCCTGAACAGATGTTTAAATAATGTCCTTACTAATGTTGTCGAATCAATATTATACCAGTATGATTCTGTTAAATTAAGTCTACAGCCACTGTTATTTTCCTTTCTGTGTTTCATAGAAAAATAGATGAATTCCTCTACGTCATCAGCACTTCAGTTTGGTGGTCTGTACATTCCAAGAATTGTTATCTGTTCTAGGATTGTGTTAATTGTTACGGTTACACAATCTACAGTATTGGTTATTATCAAAGATGCAATAATCCCAGGCCTCATAGCAATTGCTAATCCCTTTCATAACACCTCCGGCAGAATTATAAGGTATCAGCACTGTTTTAAATGAGATTTAACGATGGATGCTTGCATTTATAAGTGAGCCCTTAAACCCTGGTACTTGATATAAATTAAAAGAAGAATCATTACACATATTGTGTATTTCAATTAGGTTAAAAACATGTAACAAAGATAGACTCTACAGATATCCATCGGCCAGTGATAAATATGAGGCAATATGCCAGCCATAATCAAAATATCTGAGGGGAGTACACCTTGTAAATATGCATATTGCTAAAGCAGTGGAAGTAATTACATAAATATTCTTAGGCTACCTTCTAAGAAACAGCACCTGCACCTTCTGTCAATGTAACATGAGTGATCACATAATGCATGTCTTAAAATCAAATGACATTGTTTTCAATTACGCTTCATTTAACTGAAAGCAAAATACTGAATGGTTAGAGTATCAGCTGGATAATTTGTTTGACTGAACAGTCATTGAGCTGTCTTTTATTAGATAGTTTTAGATAAGAAAAGTATCCTGAATGCAATTTATTTTAATATTCTCAGTCAAAGATCACAAACCTGAAGAAATGTATGAATTACTTTACTTTATGAATTGCAGTCTGCACAGCAAAAAGCATTCACTGTTTCTCTGAGCATGCGTAGTCTTGATCTAAGACTAATTAAGTAGCAAGATGTGTAGAAATGTACGCCTTACATGAAGAATATTGTGGGGTGCGGGCTTATTCCCCTACAAAATTAGTGATTAGCATTAAGTGAGCTTTTTATATATGAGTTTATGTATTTTTTATTTTTGAATGTTCTGTTGCTGGTGCATTAGTTTTGGGGCTTATGCAGGTTTGAACTAGAGATCATTGATTTGATTATGTATTACTACTGAATGTGCTTGGAACAGTATGGGTAGGTAGGGAAATAACTTATAAACAAAAAATAACTTTTACTATAGCCTGATACATGTTCCTGAACTGGTTTTAACAGTGCATTAATGCAATGGATCATAGAATTTCAGAATTAAATAAATTAAAGCAAAACATGTTAATTAACATAATACTGTTCCGAATAAATGGGCAGATGAGACTGTGCCCCAAGAAATCAACATAAACTCCATTTCTGAAATTGTTGAACAATATTTATCTATATGACATACCCAACTAAATTATGTATCATTATAGAAATGAAAATAGCATACTTAATTATAACAGCCAAAAAATGTATTTCAAATATTTAAGATGTTTAATAGAGGTGGAAGCATAATATTTAATTTTTCTCAATTAAGATCGAAAGTTAAAATACGCTTTATACACATGCTTGCAGTTAGGTCTAGTTGTGGATTTACAAATATACAGATTGTACAGTTTCTCAGGAAAAAATAGCCACAAACAATTGAGTTTCACAGTATTGTGCACAATGCGATGACACTATCTCTATTCTAAGACATCCTAACAATTTGACAGATATGTAAATAGGTAACATTAACTTACTCAAATAATATAGTCTCATAACAGAACACTGCAGATAATGACATTTCACTCATGGAGCTATTAAAACAACCAAAGGCTTACAAACTAGCTAATTTTTTCCAGAAACAAAGGAAACCATAACAGAACATCAGAAGCTGAAAAGACAAATAGTCATCTTTGTGTATCATATCCCTATACTATCAAAAGAAACAGTTGCACACAAAGTAGATAATTATGCTTGATTGTGAATGGTAAAATGAATTACCAAGGGCACATATGGACATTAATAAATATGTATTGGATGGTACAACTGGTAACTAAACAAGCAAGGCTCTGAAAGTTTATAATTATAACCAATGTAACGTCATAATGGAGAAATAAAACTAAAGCAGAATCATATACCTTAGCATCAGCTGAGGTTAAAATGGAACAAATTAAGTAGATCTTGTTATAAATAAACAATGGCTTGCTTCTAACTCTTTATATTTCAATCATTATTCCCATGATTAGAGAACTTTGTCAAACAGACCAAGCATATATGTGGCATTTATTTATTTTTTAATCTACCTATTTCTCCTTTGTTCACCAGATTAGTCCATCTAGGCTAGTAGCCTCTTTTCAAGGGGGAGACCTGTGGTATTGATATTAGTAAGGGGAAATTGGCCAGGACACCTGGGAACTTCCCCTACTCAACATTGTTGCAAGTGTGATCCATTTTGGAAGAGCAGTTCCTGTTTCCATTCCAGACACAGAGAAGGACCAGAGAAACATGGAGGCAGATGGAGAGAAAAGGAGATGATGGAGTTGTAAAAGAAAAAGAGGAGAAAGCAAATATGGAGACTGAAAAATGTGTGCAGGATTCTAAGGAAACCTTGCTAAGAAATCTGTTTGATGGAGATGAGTCAGCAAATGATGTAAGTATAATTACAACCCTTCAGTAGGGAGGGTTGTAGGATGATTACTTAAAGAAATGGTGGTGCAGATATAGGTCATCTTCTTGGATATTTTTTCTAGGAGTATGTTGCTTCCATATCTTCCAACCTTCAAACACCTCCTACTTGTCCTAAGATCATTCATGTACTCACCAAAAAGAAGGTGCAATGACCAACTGAAGAGGTACTCTCAGCACTGAGCATTCATTGGCAAGCAGAAACAATGTTTGTATAGTACTGTAGTAGTTATGGAAACTAGTTAAAGGATGTATTATTTTAAACAAAAAAATATAAGAAAGACAAGACACAGCAAAGCTACAGTCTTCACAGTGTAATATCTTATGCCGCCTATCGTGGGGGCATCATGAGATATATGCAAATGACACCTTAAGTATATACCAGTGTTTCAGCTATATGACATCTGAACACCCATGTTTTTTTACTTTTTTCAGTCTTTACTGCTGCATTAAGGCCAGTAAAGACAAATCCCACTAGCTGTAGACATGCTATCTTTCTGTGCTCATCAGTACAGCAAAAGTAGTCTATCTGGCCATACTTCAGGAACAAATAGACTAAAATAAGCCTTATGTCCATAAACATTAGGTATCTGCAATATCTGCCACATAGCATCTTCCCTACATAAGGGAAGTAACTTGTCATGTCCAAGTGTTCCATTCCTTCTCAGACTACTCCACACACACACACACACACAGACACACACTCACACACACACACACACACACACACACACACACACACACACACACAGACACACACTCACACACACACACACACACACACACACACACACACACACACACACACACACACACCACTCACTCACAGCATCACATTGACCTGTTTTGCCCTTACACTGTGTCCCTGTTGAGGTGAACCTCCTCCCTAGCAGGACAGTCACCTGTCATGTCCTTATATTTTTTTACCCCACACACTCCTATGTACAGCATTTATACCTGCTGCTTCTATGTATACCCTGCAGTGCTGGTGTCCATTAGCATCTGTCTTGTCCTCTGCCATGATGCTTATGTGGCAGTACAAACTGTTATCCACTATGTTCCATTTCCTAAGTTACTGAGAGTTCCAGTCTCTTGCAGTATGGTTACTGCTCTTTTTATTAAGCTAAATGGGCCTGGTAGTATAGTAGTTATGGTAATGAGGTGCTTCAGCGTGACTGTCTCTGAAATACTGCTATGACGTGATATGTTATCAGCCACAGTCAGTGCTACCATGATTGTTCCTGTAAGTATCCCATGAGTTTTTTTTTTTTATTTATCTTGTGCACATCACACAGCCTTGTTTTCAATAATCTGTATTATGTGGTGTCTATTATGTGCCAGTATACACGGTCATGCATACGGGGTTCCCATTTTTCTCTTTGTAGTTATCTGCAGAGTAGGCAAGGCCTCTTTATGCATTTATTGAAATAGAGCTCCTGCCTTGTGTGGCCAGGAAGTGAAAATCCTTCTCCATTTACTGCACCAAAACCATTGGGAGTGCCTGCTGAGGCAGTATAGTGACCTCATGTATTAGACCACTACCTGGCATCAGCTAGTCAGAGCTCTGTGGAACAGCACAAGCAGATGTACAGTCACCTGCAGAGATGCCATCCTGACCTTCTCCTCTGGTGAGATGCATAGAGTAAGGACAGGGATTGTAATCATTGTGTATATGGTTTGGTATTTTTCACTATGAATATCTCCTGTTGTTGTCATTTTTTTCTATTGTTTGAGAAATTTTGTACTGATTACAGTCTGCTTCATGTTTTTCAGTGGCAGAGGAGATTACTTTGAATCATGAAGCCCAGCTGAGGGGATGTGTTCTAGAAGTGAACTAAGTTTAACGTGTTGATTTCATTAATGTAAGGCAGAAATAAAGTTGTAATATACACATGTACTAGTTTGCGATATTTTTTTTCTCTTTCTTTTTGTTTCTTCTTTCCACAAGAGTCAGCTGTGGTGCAAGATTAGGTGCAGCAATGGCAACCTGGGTCTGCACTGCCACCATTTTTGCTACTGGGTAACCAGCAGGCAGAGCGATAAAGAATATCCTATGGAAAGTGACATGGAGGACACTGAAAGCAGTCCAGTGGGGCTCTCTTGGGTTACCTGACTGCAAGTGCAGTGGCTATTTATGGTCAAGATAAACTGGCAGCTGGACACCCTGTAGTATCTACTTCTAGAGCTTACAGATTCACATGGCCAGCTTCATCAATTGGGCAAGCAAATTCAGTGCCTACTGGTGATAACAGCCAAGGAAGAAACCAAAAGCTGCGCTGCATTTACCATGGGCTGTTTGGGAAGTTCCTCCATACATCATCATATCCCCCACTGTGGTGTTTCCCTTCCTTGTGTGCCAATCCCCTTTTCCTTTTCATAGTCCTTTCCTTCCCATCACCAGCTGCCCTCTCTATGCCTGTCTGTATCTCTCTACTGTTACCCCCTTTTGTGTCCATACCTCCCCTGTTAGTCTCAGTCTGCTTAACATGCTTGTAGCACATTAAACCAAGAAAAGATAAAAGCTCACAGTGTGTCACTTGCTTGAACAGTCCAAAAAAACACAGTAATTAACACTTAGTTTCTATTGTGTCTATTTTGAAATATAAAGCTGCTCAACTTTAATTTATTTTATTTAGGGTTTTTGGTTTTTCATAATTATGTTATACAAGTCTTATAACATATTTTGGTTCACAATGTTATAATAGAAAAGGTTGAATTGGAAACTTATTTTGCTATCATATATTTCAAACTCAGTTATTGGATAATTGATCACATGATTATTGAATGGGACTATTTTTCTATAAATGTATAGGTTTAATTTTTTTAGACGGTTCTGATGAAGTCCATTTTATATAAGGACGAAAGCACTCAACTGTTTTGTTTTTATGGTTATTTTGTAATGAAACATGCTTTAATCTCTACTTTGTGCCGCGAGTTCCTTCTGTGAATTTCACAGTGGCTTTACAGTAACAGCTGTTATGAACAAATTATTAGCAACTAAGTGTTGATCACTGTGGGTTTTGACTGTTCCGGCAAGTGACACACAGTGAGCTTGTAACTTTTCTTGCTTTGCATGCTTGCTTGTCTACTCTTGCTACCTTCACTATACTTTCCTTCCTACTCACAAATGGTTCTTGCAACCATCTTCCTCTACCTGTATTGAAAAGAATGAAATGGGTACCTGTCCCCCAAAAAATATGCCCTTCCTCTTCTCTAATCTCTGTTCTCTTCATGTAGTGCATGTGTGTGTTCCTGCCCTTATTCTTGCTTCCTTTCTGTGTTTTCTATCCTCAGCTTTCTTCCAAATTTTAATGATGCATTTAGTTGGCACTTTGCTGTCATGACCCTGTTGGCATGAGTACAGTCCCCATATTGCTGCTAAGAAGCATTTTATTATACATGTGAATGTGCATAGCATCAGGCATGCCACTTTCTTGAACCTCTCATACTGGTCATGTGACCACCCATAGCATGGCCAATACAGTAGAGAGATGGCCTACATTAACACAGCTGTGATCATTAAGTATACATCTGGTGCTATGCTGACCATTATTCATAACAAATTAGCTTTGCGCCCCATTTTGCTGCATAATATGCATTATTTAGAGCAGTGCCCATAGTTTTACTTAAAATTCTGAATACACCTTCTTTATGTTCACGTTACATTTAACAAGATTTTGTTTTATCCTCTTTGGCTCAGCTGCATGTATGTTGTTATGCTAACCAGCCTTTTATAATATCAGTGGTTTAAATCTTGTTTATGATACTACATGAAACCTACAACACCAGCAGTAATACAGTAATAACAGAATTGTAGTTATTATCTATCAGTATCTTAGCAGTATCATTTCATATTTGCGTTTTACAAAATACATTCTTATTTATTTTCTGTCTTCATGGGCAAACAACCATCATCTTCTATTCAGTAACTAAGAGTTTAAAATAGTTTTAAAGAAAACTTACAATTTTGCTGAATCATTTAGGCATTATAGGTAAGTGGGAGGATTCAAGATGTAAACAAAACAGGTCGGGAAACTGCAGAATGGATGTCAGTGCAACTGTGAAACATTTAATTCATTTTGCAGCATTCAGATGTGTTGACAGTACTTTCTAAAGTAATTTCCATAATTGCAGCAAAATTCTAATCTGATTTGAGATGTTTCTCAGCATTCACTCATAAACGTGCACATACTGCCTAAAGCTAAGTGATGCTAGCTTTGTTAGGTTACACTAGAATCTTACCACATATTTTTGCACATTTACTAGTGAAGCATTTGTCGTTAAAGTAGTAGTTGTATAGTGAAACATGCAAGACCAATTCACAGGATATTATGAATTAGCAAATATTTCTATTCTGAATCATGATTTGGGCTCCATTGGCAGCTTCTTTGTTGATGTTTTTTTTTTTTTTTTTTTGTCTCCAGAGGATATTCATTATTATTGCTAATCTACTGTTATCTATTTAGCACACATGTAAATATTTTTGTCAATCTTTTCTTCAAAACTTTTATTTTCAACCAAATTAGAGCACTCAATATGTAGTTCAGTTCTATATAATAATAGATCTCTTGCTATTCTGTTGCCGGTCCAGATATGTAGCACTTTTTGTGAATTGCCATTATTGAAATGTAACAGTAGTGTAACATTTAAGTCCTGCTGTGAAGGACTTAACTGCTAATGTGTTGTAAATGCATTATAGTGTATGAATTATAGAACGTTTATTAACAGTTGCTTTTAGATTTAACTCTGCTGATGAGTGAAATTTTTGCAATTATTCAGTTCCTTAAATAGGTTTGCAAGTCTATCTATGCCTACTGAAAGCACTTTTAACAGGTTCAGTGCTACCTGACTTTTTGATTAACAGAGTAAGATTTGTTGAAATACAAATTACTGAACAGAAGTTAATTAAACTGTGCATTTCAACAAGTTTTAATCCTATGACTGCAATAATATTGTGGGGTAAAATCACATTTCCTGTGAATGCAGCAGGTTTACATCTGTTATCTATACTTTACAACTGAAAGGCCTATTACCTTCGCAGAAAAAAATAACAGATTCTATATTTAAAGTGCTACTTTTCTTCATGAAAGGTGAATATCAGCATGTTAATAAGGCGTAATTCTGTGGGAATTACATCAGTTATCACACCCAAATTTCAAAGGGCGCTCCACAGTTTCAGTGCCTCACTTGTATTTGATGCTGGGGTGATAAGAAGACTGTGGGCTATTTTCAAATTGAACAAAGTGGCACCCTAAGAATCTTCAGATTAAATCTTGATGACCTGATGGGTACTTTTAAATTTACTCTGAGATTGACCTGTTTTGTCCTAATTGAGAAGTGAGGTGTACAGCTTGATAATGGAAATTAGCATGACATAAATGGCTTTCTGATTCAATTGCCTTGCATTTCCAATGATTCAGTGAAATGTACTTCTCTTTCAAGTGCAATCAAAGGGTAACACCACATTGTATGATAAACAAATACTACTAATAATCGGGACATCTATTGGCAGCTTCATGTGGTTCAGAATTATTTTCTTTTTTGTTGTAAAAGCAGTGTAGCAGTTTGCACAAAGGACTAAAGCTATAAGTCATTAGCAAGCTTCACCCTATAGTCTAGGGTTTGATTCTAAAGCTAGACAATAAAAATGCTCAACCTAAAGCCCAGGGTTTGATTCTTCCACTGCCTCCTGCATGATTCTGAGCAAGTCAGTTTACCGGAAAGTGCTTTTATTTTTGCTACAGTCAGTTTACTCAGTTAATAAATGAAGCCAAAAAAATAAAACAGGTGCTACAGGAAACATACTTCTGCCAAATCAGTTTACTCAGTTAACAAATGAAACCAAAAAATAAAACAGGCTTATAACTAAGCCTTCTTCAAAATTAATAAATACGTTAAAAAAAAAGATGAGGACTGGCACAGATCCAACATGGATGCTTATATCAGGAAATTGTTAGGCTCCATCAAAGATATAAGTGTAGGTAAATGGTACTGCTTAACTTCAACCTCCCAAATACAGACATGAGATGATTTGGCCAGCAGTGAGCTCCAACTTCAGAAACCGTTGGGCAGTCACCGGCAACACCATCAACATTTGAATCATCAGCCTGCTAAGCTGCATGAACTGCAAGCTGAACAAAACACACAGAAGATATAGCAGATGGCCTGAGAAACATGTGCAATTAAGTCCATGTAGTTTGTCTCTTTGGAGGTAGAGAGGGGCATAATTCTGTCAAGTGTATCCAAACTAAGCTGGTAGTATTCATGTAACACTCAGCACCAGTTTGTACAGAGTGTTCATATTGCATCAGACCAAGGCAGGATAAATATGTTATTTAATGTTAAAGCTGCTCCACTTATCTATAAGGGTAACAATGTTACAGGAAGCACAGAAATAGCTTAATTCAATATTCATGTTCAATGGAGCACATTAAGGAAGAATTATGCCAGATTACGGTAGTTCACTATATCCATGGAAGGGTTTTTATACCTGCCAAGCAACAGATTATATACCTTGCAATATTGTTCTATCTATACTTTTTAGCCATATTTATATTTCAGTTCCAGGTTAGTAATTATTTCCTAGAGCTGTCTTATTAGGTGGAAGCAGTTAATGAGAATCTTGACAGCAAGGTTTCACAATCCAGTTCAAATCAATTCTGTAGGTGTAGGCAAATCAAATGCACAAGGCTGGTACACAGAGTTTAATTAAAGAGAACATTCTGCTCCTGCTGTGTCACCACAGAGGAAGCATGTCAAGCCACCAAATTGCATAGTCTTTGAGGCACCCATTTCTATGCAAATTAACCTGCAAGACTAAAGTCCCCGACACACAACTTCAGCTATACAACAACTGTACCTAACTGGAGGAGCAAGAATTTCAGGTGTCAAAGATAGCTTATAGCACACTATTTCTTACCCTAGAGCTTTACCTGAATCACTTGTTACATGTCTTTCAGAAACATGTAGTACAGAGGTAGTGGAAATAGTCACCACCACCTGTACAGATTGCCTACCCTGAATGGCAATTAAGCTGAGAACTGAAGCATTTTACTGCCTGCTTTTCCACATAGAACAATTTGCATCTCCTGTGATTGTTCTTCCCTCAGCATGTTGCTTAATCTTGCTACATGTTTGGCACAAGCGTGTTATGTCATAATTATACACATCTTACTGATGGAACATGGGAATAGGAGTCTCCTTATATGCCACAAGAACTACTAGGGTGATCTGAAGGGTTATGCAAATATTCCTTAAAAAACTTTCCCTAGTTCAGACTTTCTCAGGCCTTCCCACATGGTGCAAAAGATAGAGCAGATTGATAACTGTCTGTATACAATGAATACAATGATCTAGGTTGTCAGCCTGCTATGTGCCACCATCTTTGCCATCGGATCAGCTGTCTGACTGCAACTGCTGTATGTGTTGTATCATGCCAGTTTTATTAATTAACACAGAGTACAATATTGTTCGCAGCCATCCTACATTGTTAGGGAAGCAATGGTTTATACCATTACTCTTCATTGTATTATGCCATTTACAAAAAAATTCTGTTTTCTTTCCTCTTTATTTATTAGTCCTTTCTTCTACACACTTAAGTAAGTGAAATGTGTCGCTGTCACCTCATTGGTACATCTGTTTCTTACATTTTACAGGCCCCCTGGTCTAGCTGGTACCTGCTTGGTGGAGAAGAATTAGCTTGTGCTATACTGGTCTGATGAGATGAGGTGAATGATGTTCTGCATTTTCTTGTATCTGAATACTGAAATATATTCTGTGCTGCTCTGATTAATGAGTACTGCTGCTTGGTTATTTCAGGTGTCTGCAGGCATCAGAAGATAATTTATTACCCTGTCTGACATGAAATGCTAAGGGGTTTGCGTCTTCTAGTATGTTCAAGAGTATTTGCAGTGACTTGTCATACTTAAGATCAAGGCAGTGATTTTACAGGAAACAATATAAAAGTCAAAGATATACAAAGGCTGTTTAAGGCCTGGGGAAAGTGGGTTACTGCCAGATCTGCTACATCATTAATAAGGGGAGTTGCTTTTCTGGATCTCCACAATGTGAGACCTACTGTTTGGGCAAACCGACTCCTTAGATAGTCATGAGTGAGATCTCAGCCCTTGAGATGGGAGAGGTAAACATTAAGGTCTTAATGCTGGTAATTCTGAAGCTCTCCTAGGTAAGTTTGTCAAGATTCAGTCATGCACAGCTGCACACATACTCATCGTATGGTGGAGGGGAGATTTAACATATTGTGGATCCACTACTAGATTACTTTATGGCAAGAGTTTACACCACCAAGTAAATACCACAACTGCAGAGGCAATGGGAAAGCTATAGCACAGCTAGCACCCAAAAGGATTTACATCTTAAAATATTACATTTATTTGCAAACTCTAGTAGCTCTGCTAGAAGGCTAGCTTACTGACATAATAATAATGTAAGTATAGTACAAGTGATGGTGGCAGCCAACATCTACACTAGCTCACTATCTAAGTATAGACTCATGCAGATATTTTTTTTATGCCTCTTTACCTTTCTGCCTACCAATCATTAAATGCCCATGATAGAACTCAAGCCTGCTTGCTCTTTCATACTGAAAACCTGCAGCACAGGGGCAAGAGATATTCAGACGGGTCATTGTTCTGGCAACCATGACAACATTTTGTGTTCATACCAGCATCCTGGTAATGAAGGTGCTGGTATAAGCCCTAAAGTCTTGCTTAAGTAGGGAGCAAGTGATATGAATCACAGCCAGAGCCACACTGCTCTCCCCATCTATGTGCATACTCCCATGAATCCACAATGATGGCTACCATGAATATTCACTGCCAGGGACATCTTATTTGCAAAGCTTCCTCTCCACTGAGGGGATGGGGCACTGAATGGCCCCATGACTATCCTCTCCATGTTAGCCACTACAGAAGCCCAAGCTGTTAATCAAACTCTGGCCACCTGGACCATAGTCAGGACTTTATCTAGCAATGCTACCAAAGCTAGCTTCATAGTCTTGTGTAACATGATGAAGTAGGATTCACGTTGGTTACTTTCCACACACACCCATCAAGGTTCATCCCTTAGGGAAATGTAGGGTTGTACTGAAACTTATTGGGAATTTGAGTTTCCCAAGATGTGTATTTTGATGTCTGTTGGAGGTACTTGACACTGTACAGTAGAGCCAAAGTTAAATGGGAAACTAAACTGTGGCAGAAGCAAACCAGGCAGGAACGGATACAGCTTCAAGAACTTCCAGAGTAACTAGACAGGGAATACAAAAGATCAAAATCTACAGAAAAGAATGATTGTGGCAGTTTAAACATATTAGGAAGAAGCTTTATGCTCTTATTAACTTGTATCTCCATCAGAAATGGAAGAAAGTTCTACAATTCAACAGGATGAAGGGTATTACCAAACCAAAACTCCTTGCCGAAAGACTTAAGGCCTGGAAGGCCCAATGTATATTACAAAGCTAACAGATGCAAAGGGAAAATTCATGTTGGCATTGTTTAAATCTATGTCTTATCACACACTTGTACCAGGAGGTGTCCTACCAACAAGAGGATAGAGGTGCATTCAGTCTTACAGGGTTTCTGACTAAGATGCATTTACCCTAAGTGATATGGATAGAGCAGGATGTTTAATAAACTGCATAAGAGGAAAAGTTAATGAGCCATTAAACATATGAAAAGTGGTAAAAAAATGGATGAAGATACACCTATGGATTAAATCTACAAAGTCTTTGAAGACTGTTCCTGCCTGGTTTGCTTCTTCTACAGCTTATTCTGCCATTTAGCATTATCTCTCAGGTTTTCAAGAATCAAATTAAAAAAATAATCATCTGGCATATAATAAACGGCATTACAATTATCAAGTTCCATAGCACAAATATATATATTTTCGTTTACTATCAGATTGTCGAAGTGCAAAACACAATCCATCCACATCTGCGAATCATATATGCGAAGTTCAGGATATCAATTAAGACAGAATCTCAAAGTACACACATCAATATTTTCAAATTCGCACTTTTGACATTTTGTTAAGCAAGTCACTATTGCACACTACGTAATGCCATCTTTTTGCAAGGGGGCAATGCCCACTGCACCCCCCACATCCCCTGCAAATAATATATTCCAACTCTAAGATCACACTACAATGGGGAAAAGGGTAATTTCCCGACCCCCCACTGTATCGCGATTTGTATTTATAATACTGATGACAGGTGTGTGAATGCACTGTGGCATTCGCAAATTTGCACACACACTGGTGCAGGTTAGACGAAACGGGAATTGTCCAACTGTATTTCGACATTCCAGTTTCCGTCTAATCTGTACTCATCATTATGATAGTAAACCTATATTTTACTTCCTTAAAGTTACAGATCCGTATCAGTCATTAGAAATTAAGGTCAGGGTGCAAGTAATTGCCATGCATCTTGAATACTTGCATTGTACAGTCATTCATTTCATGCAATGTAAACTTGTTAAATAAAATCTAGGAGATCAGACTTAGTCAGTCTTTGTCTGAATGTATACCAGCGGGCCACATTTTAGCATATCCTGCAAATAGCCATAATGGTATACTTTTGAAAAAAAAAAATAATTTGACTTAGTTGTTCATAAACATTTTAACACAATGATATATAGTCAAGCTACATACATCGTTACAAATTGTTTACACTCCCCCCAGCTCAAATATGCACCAAAGAATTGGCTTCCACCCCATTTCAGTTTCAGATAGTGAGGGCAGACAAGGATGTTATGTTTCA
Source organism: Protopterus annectens (assembly GCF_019279795.1). Lineage (NCBI taxonomy): Eukaryota > Metazoa > Chordata > Ceratodontiformes > Protopteridae > Protopterus > Protopterus annectens. The sequence continues at coordinate 44,895,810 of NC_056726.1, read as the reverse complement.
CCACTGCAATTTATCTTAACAGTAGAATTGTTAGTAGCTTTCATGAAGCAATACGAGGCTTCATTAATCATTCCACTAGGTTATGGCAGAATCCTATCTTCAAACAACTCTGTGAATCATTACATTTTGTGGAGTGACCAAGCTATGGAATATCTTCCTTTTTTAACTGGAGATCTTGTAACGACTTGGCAAGCAATCTAGATAAGCCACAGATAGCAGCTCTCAACGAACAGTCCCATCACCACAACTGCTTCACTGACAGCCACCTTTCAGTGCATTGTTCTTAGACCTCTAACATCTGTTAGATAATTTTGCTCCATGTAATAGAGATGTCTACATCTCAAAAATACTTGTCAGTTTTTTTTTATTTTTTCCCTGGTATATTACTGGTATAATGATACTTTTTGAAAGTGTTCTGCTCCAAAAGCAAATGATTAGCTGAATTTAGAATTTTAGTGAAAATTATGTTTTTATATAATTTTTATGCCAAAACAAGTTTAAAGAACAATATAACTTTTGAAAAGTAAAATATATGACGTTTCCTGAAGTCCCTATAACACTTTTATAGCTATTTATTATTATGACAAGAAATCAAAGTCATCTCTTTGTTTTCAAATGACAGTTTTGTAAATGTTGCAGTTTGTCAATTTTTAGACCATTCAACAATGTATCTCTATTGATTTATGATCCACCCATCCATCCATCCAAACCTCCTTTTTCACTTTTGTTACACATGGGGTCATGGTGTCCCATCAGCAATGACCATCATCTAAAGCCAGTGTTTATACTGCCAGGTAGCTAGATATTCATAACAAAATTCAGGATAAGATACTTAAATAGTCATCCTTATATTCTGGGTTGCTGGGCCTGATGGCAATTAGGAAAATAAGACACAAAATCTCATATATGTGCATGTCCATCAGAACAAGTTAGACTATGCATATTTTTGATATAACTTGTATAGCATAAAGTATACCCTTTATGTGAAAAGAACATTTTATTCATTCTTATTTCATAAGAACACAATAATGATATGATTAAAGAATATACTATCTTTCTTCACGAAGAAATGTCAAATGTCTATGTGTTGCAAACCAAATGGGGAAAATGTCTGTCTGTCTAGGACTACTGGTGGTACCTAGCACTTTAGGACCAGGCTCTGAAATCGAAATATTTTACAACATTTCTCAGAAGTATATACAGTGACAGTCAGCTATAAATTGACTTAGTTGATGATTCCAAATGTAAAGACATATTCATAGCTTTATCTTTGCATAAATGTACTTCATTGTACATCAGTCTGAATATTTTTGGGGACAAAACAATTATAAATCTTGAGATGGAAAAAGAAATACCTATTCAGGAAAAATAGAATATTCATTTTCAATGTAGTAACAACTTATTAAACTAAATAAAAATATATACCACATACACTAGCGTAAGTACAAGTCACACATCTACCCCTTTTGTAAAAGAAATATAATGCAGCATGTTGAACTATGATAATAAACTGCCCACAAGGCTCTACACTTTATATCTACATATAAAACAGAGATAGATTTTCCCCTCTTTAGGAGTTTTTACATAACTTTTAGATGGACCATCAGACCTCTAGATGCAAAATGCACCAAAGAGTACCATTTAACCCTTAGGGATCTCAGTGCAGCACACACCTGAATTTTACTTCTGCAAATTTTCTCCCTCAGCAAAGAAAATTTTGATGTTGTCAATTACAGTACCAGAATGTTGTTTCATCTATGGAACTATATGAAACTTTCACTTCCGAGGAAATGACAACTCAGTACATATTCAGAACGTGTTGCATTCCCAGTTTGAATGAAAGACATATACCCACCATAATGTAAACCAAGTATAATGTAGCATGCCAAACCTCATAGTGAAATAGTCCTGAAATATTGCACTTGATATCACTATATAAAACAGTTATATGTATGCTCCTTTTTCGAGACTTCTTAGTAAAATGTTTCAAGTAATGACAGCAGTATGTTCAGCAATGAAATGTACATAAGACTGCCTTTTTGCCCATAGAAATTTATGTGGAAGTCACTATTAGGTGCATGGAGTTTTGTTGATGCTAAGTTTGCAGTCACAAAATTGTTGCTTTCTAAGGGGAAATGGGATATGTACATCTAATGTGAATATCACATAATAAGGATATATTCTGAACAGGTGCTACATACTTCAGTCAGAGCAATAGGAAAACACTACCCTTAATGATATAGGTTCATATGTAAATACTAGACTATCAGTCTGTAGGCTATTACAAGCCTAGTCAATAATCAGAGGGTGGGAACAAACTCTGTACCTTGTATTTATGTGATAAAATTTTAACCATTATGCCATCCCAGACTGCCAGCTTTAATTACTTAAATACTGGTGCAACCCTCCATTAAGTATCTCTGTATATATGGTCATATAGCAGTCAAGCCTTCATATTTCTTATTAAAAACATCATGAAAGTCACAATTGCATTTACAGGTATAAAATGTACTTAGCAGTTCTGATTTACTGCAGCTCATTGTTGAAGATGGCATCAACAAACTACCTCCCTCTGCAGAAGAACAGTTTGACAATGCTAAGTTTGCAGGCACAAAATGTTGCTTTGTCTCAACAGATGTATAGGATTTTTACTTCTGTTGTCATTAAAACTCAGAAAAGATGCACTCTTGACAGGTTCTGCATAATCTAGACAGAGATGATGCTATCTACCAACCCATAATGGAAGCCAACAATAATGCAATATGTCAGACAATGATAGTGAAATACCTGCGAACACCCTGCATTTAGTACCAATGTAAACAAAAAGCCATATGTTCAATCCCATTTGAGACTTTGTAATAAAATATTCAAAAAATGGCTGCCAGCACTCAGCTACCAAAGGCACTTAAGACAGTCATTCTTCCCTTTGCGATTTTAGTGTACTGTAGTATTGTTGAATTAAATCATATCACCTTGCCTATAGCAGTGGAGGGAGATGTGCTTGTGGCATTCATTCACAGAGGAAGCTGATGATGTAGAATAAATGTGATTATTCTTCTGATACAATCCTTACTCCATTTTTGCTAATTCCTAATATAACAAACGTAACAGAGCACTAAAAAGGAATCTTTGTCTCAGTTATGGATGTAGCTAGGCATACACCATATAAGCAGTGGTATACAAATCAGTTTTAAAGGGATAACATTCATCATGTCCAAGGAAAGGATACCAAATGCTTTAGCTTCAAAAATATAAATGAAAGTAAAGAGCTAAACATGAGCCAGCAAATAAGATAACTGACCAGAAGGATGCTTTGCTAATAGTCATGAAGTAAAAAGTAATCTAATACAAACAGCATACACCCTAGCATCATTAATTCCATATTTAGGTTATATGCCATAAAATATATGACAGATTGGAATATATGTAAGCAAGCAGCGTGGGAGAATGGAATACAAATCAACAAGCTCTAGCTACTACCTTAAAGAGACAATGCCAAAAAAAAAATGGTTGTACCTCTGGTCTCACCCCATTAGCAAAACAAAAAGGAAGATCTGGGAACCTTTTAAATAATGCAAATATTACATTCTAGTGGTCATTTTTACCCAAATTGCTCAATGTTTTTGCTAAGATTACTCTGATGTGTGTTCAAGAAGGCCCATGTATTACACTATTAAAAACATTTCTTGAACTAAAAAAAAAACCTCTATGTTTTTACCCCTCCTATCTCCCTCAAAACTCTTTCTGAATCAGCTGTACTACATCCCTTCATTAATTTCACAGCTACACTTTAAGCAAAAAAGAGACATCTAGTTTGTCATTTTTCATAGTTAACTTGCATTTTCTAATAAGTGTTAAATAAGTATCTGACTGCCTAAGAAATGCTTGCTTCACTTTTCCTTTAGATAACATAATGTCTGCCTTATAACAGGAATCCTATTGGTCTTAATAATATCTTCAGAAATGCACCCCAGCTTATTACTTAGAAATGTACCCCTTACGTTTCTCATATAATAGTTTTACTTTTCATTTATTTATCCTCTGTTGACCAAGTTAGTCACCTTTTTTCAGGGGACACCTGCGGTAGTATTTATACTATTAGGGAATAAGTCTGGGCCCTTTCCCTATTGTTTTCAATAGGTGCCATGGGATCCTTTATATCCATCTGAGCTACCTCCAGTTCAAGCAGATGCAGTCTTAGTTTAACATCCCATCTGAAGTACAACACTTGTAGGAGTACAGCACCCCTCTTATGCTGCAGTGCAGTGTTAGCAACTGATCTATCTGGTATGGGAATAGAACCCACAGCCTTCTGCACCAAAGACAAGTGTATTGCCTGTTGCACCACTCACACTACCTATTCACTAATCTGTTCTCCTTTGTCTCTTTTTACTCATAGAATCATAGAATCGTAGGAGATTACTAGGCTATTGTCATTTTAAGCCTAGCTGTTTCAACCCAATGTAATATTGTAGAGGTACTAGTCATTGCACAAGATTGCATTTAGTGATAACTCCCCATGTCCAGGTGGACTGTGGGTACTATCCCTAGCAAGAATTTACGGTGCTCCTTCCACTCATCCAGGTTCCCCTTGAACAGTGTCGTAGAGGTGCTCTGTTTCACATGAATTGGTAGCCTGTTCCAAAGACATGGCAGTTGCTGGGAGATAAATCTGTCCCTCCAGCATGTTCTATTTAAGTTGCAGACCATATTTAAGTCCTTGGAATGGTTAGCCCTAGACCCATTTGATTTATGGCTATGCAGTAAGCTTCTTAGGTATGGGTCTTGCGTTGCTCTGCAGGCCAGGCATAAGTCTCCCCTAAGAAGTCTATATGATACAGAGTATAGTGACAGGGATTTTAGATGGTGAGTGGAAGGCACATGCTGGAGGCCCTTGATCTTCTTTGTTAGAAACCTCTGAGGTCTCTCTAATTGCTGTAGGTGCTTAGTACTGTACATACCGAATTGGACATTATACTCAATTATGGGCCTGATAAGTGCCAAGTATGGGGGGGGTTGTAACTTCTTTTGCTCTTGAGGCAATGCCTATACTAATCAAGTGAGCTTTGTGGAAAGATTTCCTTACTATGGTAGACATGTGGTGGTCGAAGTTAAGGTCACTGTTAACTTGAAATCCCAGGTCCCTTACCACTTCACAGGTACTTAAGGGATTGTTATTGATGTGATAGTGTGAAAGGACATTGCTTGTAAAGAAGGGAATGGTGACGCATTTCTTTGTATTCAGTTTGAGACTGTGAGTAGTACATCAGTCATTGGTCTGCATAAGACCCTCCTGGAGTATACTAACATCATTTGGTGATTCAATGATTGCATATAGTTTGCAGTCATCTGCAAACTTGGTTAGCCACAACTCTTTAGTTTTGACCTGAACTTCAGAGAAGTATATATCAAACAGTAGGGTGCCCAGCACTGACCCTTGTGGCACCACACTGGTGATAGGTCTACTGACTGATGTGGAGTCACCCACTTTCACAGTGTGTGTGTGTCCGGTTTGTGAGCCAATTGGCAGCCCATTTTACAAAGAAGGGGTTTACATTCAGTTTGCTATGTTTATCGATAATGCCTTAATGTGGGATTGTGTTGAAAGTCTTTGCCAAGTCAAGGTATCCCGTGTGCACAGATTTGCTCTCATCAATGGCCTTGGTCGTACTTTCAAAGAAATCCACCAGATTTAATAGGCAGGATCTGCCCTTCACGAAACTGAGTTGAGTAGGATCCAGGGTTTGAAGGCCACCTATGTCTTTATTTATGATCTTCAGAGTGATAAATTCCATGGCATTAAAGATGATGCCGATCAGACATATGGGTCTGTAATTCTTTGGGTCCGTTGCTGGGCCACTTTTGTGGAGGGGAATAAATGTATCTATTCTCCATTCTGCAGGAGAAAAGCCTGAGGTTAGGCTATGATAGAAAAGTGTACTTAGTGGTGATGCTAGTTCATATTTTAGCCTGTTTAGAAGACAGCCTGAGATGTCATCTGGTCCTACAGAGGCCATGTTCTTAGCCTTGGACAGGGCTTTGATGACCTGCTCTTCAGATATGTAAGGTGGGGAATATGGGGGAGGATTTGTTGAAAGTTAGGAAGGGAAAAGGAAGTGAAATTTTCAGCAGATCTATCCACTAGCAGGTTCGCCATCTCTGTGGGTTCAGTGTGTGTGAGACTGTTAGCCACCAGTTCGGCACATGCTTGGGTCCTACCCTTTAGGTTATGTACATAGCTGTAAAAGGCCTTATGGTTATCCTTGGCAGTACTTGCTAGGTTTCTCTAAAAGGAGCTCTTGAAGGATTTGAGAAGTTGTCTTAATTGCCTGTTTAGACTGAGGAGGGTTCTTTTCCATTGTTGGGTCCTTGTCTTTGTTTTCTTGGACAGCAACTTTTTGCATTTATTGTAGAGTTTGTTGATGATGGAAGTCCACCAATGCAGCTTGAGTTTACTTGGGGCTCTGGCTTTGATTCTATCTGGTACAGCTGAGTTTATACACTTATGCAAGTGATTGTACAAGGCTTTAGTGTAAGCTTCGGTGTAGTTACCACTTTCAGCTTGGGGTGGGGCTTAGAATGCATTTATACCTTTACCTAGGAGGATGTAGTTTGCTTTGGTGAAATTTTTTAGTCTGATTTCACCCTTTGTGAATTCTGGTGTTAGTGTCAGTTTGAAGGTGACTGATTTGTGGTCAGTTTTAACTATTGAGGGTCCAACAGTTGCAGCAGTGCACCTGTTTGACATGTTGGTGAGGACCAGATCTAGAATGTTTGTTCCTCTTGTTGGGGTATGGGCAATTTGCTCCAGGGCATTTGAATTCACAAAGTCAAGGAACTTTTGTGCTAGTGAGTTTGGACTAGAGTAGGTTTCCCAGTTGATGGTGAGATAATTGAAATCCCCCATAACCAGCAAGTTCAGTAAAATTTGGATTATCTTCAGTTTGCTTAAGTAGTCTTGATGGGTGTCATGACCCATGGAGGGGGATCTATATCTAGGACTTGGATGGGGGTCTTACCCACCATAACTTGTACCTGGAGTAACTCCATGGAGTTGCCCAATCTAACTATATATGAGGTGAATTTATCTCTAATATAGATTGAAACGCCACATACTTTGCTTTTCACAAGTTCATTTTGCGGTCTAAAGGTGTGGAAGGCATTGTAGGCTTGCAGGTCAGGGTAGTCTCTGAGGCCTTAAACCAGGTTTCTGTGACTGTACAGACATCTACATCTTCTAGTGGCAGAAGTGCTTCCAGGGAGTTCATTTTTTGGTTTAAGCTCCTAGCATTTAGTAGCATGACCCTTATTTTGTTCTGAATGGTTAATTTCACATCATAGGTTCATAGGTTCATAGGTAGGTACTAGGCTATTGGCTCAAGGGCCTAAGTAAGCCTAGCCAACAAGGTTCCCTGGCTTTTACCACCCAAGAAAGTTATTTTCCTGTGCCCTTGTCGAGCAGAGCCACAGAAGTGATCCCCTGGGTGAATTTCCTATTTCCCATCCACTCATCAAGATTTTTCTTGAAGAGTGCTAAGGAGGAACTCAGCTTGACATAGGTGGGTAGCTTGTTCCAGAGTATGGGAAGTCTCTGGGACAGGAATCTATCCCTCCAGCATGCTCTGTTTATTGTGGTGACAAGGTTTAGGTCCCTAGAGTGTGTAGCTCAGAGGGACTGGGATTTCTTTAGGTGTAGCATGTCCAATAGCCCTGGGTTTGACATAGCTTTGTATGTTAGGCAGAGATCACCTCAGAGTAGGTGATATGCTATGGAGTAAAGCTAGAGTTTTTTAAGACTGTCAGCATAGGGCATCTATTTGAGGCCAATAATCATCTTTGTGAGGTACTTCTGCGGCCTTTCCAGCTGTTGTAGATGTCTTGTGAGGTACATTCCAAAAGGGGCATTTTACTCTATAATGGGTCTAATGAGTGACATGTAGATGGGAACAATGACCTCTTGTTTCCTGGATGAAAAACCTTTTGTTATGAGGAGTGCCACATAGAAGGATTTCCTGACCACTGTGGTGATGTGATTATCAAAGGAGAGACTACTGTCCACCTGAGTCCCAAGGTCTCTTATCACACATTCGTGTGTTAAGTAGACTGCCGCCTGTGTGGTAGTTCATGGGTACAGAGTTTTTACCAAAGGCATGACAATGCACTTTTTGGCATTGAGCTTGAGGCCATGGCTCTGACACCAAGCATCTGTCTCAGTGAAGCCCTTCTGTAGGATGTCCACATCATTTGGGGACTCAACTATGGCTTCTAGTTTGCAATAATCTGCAAACTTCATTAGCCAGAGACCTTCTGTGTTAGCCTGTGCTTCAGAGAAGTAGATACCAAACAGGAGAGGACCCAGAACTGAGCCCTGTGATACTCCACTTGTCACTGGTTTGAAGTCAGATTTAGAGTCTGCAACTTTTACAGTGTGGGTTCTGTTAGTGAGCCAGTTGGCAACCCATCTTGTGACATAGGGATTTATACCCAGTTTAGTGAGTTTATTATAATTCCAGAATGGGGGATGGTGTCGAAAGCCTTGGCGAGGTCAAGATAGGCTGTGTGAACCACCTTACCCTAATCTAGGGCTTTGGCGACTGCCTTAAAGAAGTAAATCAAGTTCAGGAGACATGATGTGCCTTTCACAAACCCAAACTGGGTGAGGTCCAGAGTTTGGAGGTTATCAATATCTTTGTTTATAAGTTCCATGATGATACATTCCATGGCCTTGCAGACCAGGCTCATCAGGCTAATAGGGCAATAGTTCCCGGGGTCTGTGGTGGCTCCCCCTTTGTAGAGTGGGATAACCCTTGCTGTGTGCCATTCAGTGGGCACAAAGCCTGATGTGAGGCTATGCTTGAACATGGTATTCAGGTGGGGAGCCAGTTCGTTCTGATGTTGTCTGGTCCCATGGATGCTGTGTTCTTGGCTTTAGAGAGTGCAGTTTTTACCTGCATAGTTGTGAATACAGGGACTCTGCATTCTTCCGGTATGCATATGACCCCTTTAGTGGGTGAGGGAGGGTAAAGTTAGCACTGAACCTATCTACCAGGATGTTGGCAATATCAGTTGGTTCTGTAATTTTCATGGCATTCTGGTGTAACCTAGAGCAGATCTGGGTGTTGGCATTGAGATTCCCGACATAGCTATAGAATGCTTTGTGGTTGTCCTTAGAATCAGTGACACATTTGTTTTGGTAACTAGCTTTGGAGGATTTTATTAGGGATCTCAACTTCTTAATGAGGCTGACCAGGTTCCACTCCTCCACTCATGGGATTTTACTCTTTTGTTTTCGAGACCTTGCCTAAAAAAGACAATATGGGAAGGCAAAAGCCTTTGCCAGCAGCCAAAACCCTAGGGGTGCCAGGTGCAAAGTGTCTCTGGCAAAGCAGCAAGGTTTATCAACCATGGCTTATCAGGCAGACAGAAACTGAATCTCCTTGGAATGACATCAAAAACTAAACCAATTATTGAAATCAATCATTTTTTGTTTGTACTGTGGCATCATTCTAGGTGAGGGTAGTATGTTGCTCATTCCTAGGGACATACCTGCCTGGGACACATACTCAGGGAGCTCAACCATGTCTCTCTTCATCTAATCCAGTGAGGTACATCTCAGGTCATTCACACCAACATGAACTATGACAGAGTCATAAGGGTACTTGTTACTGAGAGACCTGAGTACATGCGTGATTTGGCAAATCCTGGCATTGGACAGGCAGCGGACCGTGACTTTCTCCTTCTCCAACCTGGTGAGCGGGACATCTGTGCATTTCACTACTGAGTCTTCAATGACAAGAAAACTTGTTTTTTGAGTGTTACACCTTACGGGCTTGGTGGGTGAGACACTGGTGTTGCTATGTGTCCTGGGTGCTGTGGACACTGTGTTAGCTGTAGCAAACTTGTGTTTTGGAGGTCTCTGGTGTTTGGGTAAGTTTTTTGAGTGAACCCCCGTGTATGCAGATTTACATATTTGATGCATACTCTGTGTATAAATAGTGGTATGTGTATGAGTAGTGGTACTATGTGAATACGTAGTGATGGGTGAGTTGACAATCTTCTCCGTGTTACTCTTTTGAGTGAGAGAGAGCATGGATTCTAGATTCTTGGTGTAAACAGATCTCTCACACTCTGCACTAGACTCCTTTAGATTCTCATATAACCTGTCTCACTTCCTTTTTCTCTTAAATCATACCCATTCCTCATATGCTATTTTTCCCTCATCTTTAAGTATGTAATTTAACTATCCTGCAAATTCCTTCAACTAGTCTACAATTCCTTTTTAAATATCTTATTGTTCATCTTAACACTTTCTTAAAATGCATAAACCAAAACCTTCATCTTACACACTGATCTGGATTTTTGTTATTCCTTATAAAAAGCTTTTCTTTCTCTAGACAACTTCTTGCAAACATCATCAACAGCTTCATCTCCTTTTACATTGAGTCTAGTTTTTATAATTCCTACCTGTTACAACAACATTATCACATACCAAGTGTGAAATTAAGTTTAGAACACTTCATAAATCAGACTTTAAACACTTGATGCTGTGCATGCTGGGATTCAGAAAGCTCACATCTAGGTAACCTTCCATTTGCAAAATCCTTCACTTAATTACTGTTTTAGCCTCTTTCAAATGATCCGTGTTTAACTTCACTACTCACTCTTTTCTGTCTCATTGCTTGTCAAATGTAAATCAGCCACAGGAATAATTGTAGCCACATAAAATACTCCACTTTCTCCAAGTATTCACCATTTTGCATTGCTGAGAGAACAAAACAAGATATATATCAGTATTAAAGGTGTTTCTAGGCCAACAATCGTCCTTTTCTGATATACAGGTTTATCAATGTTAAGAATACCTTACCTAAAGAAACTATAGAAACCAAAAACTGTAGTGGAATGTAATACTTTACAGATGAAACCAATTATATTGTCTTGCTGTAAAGAAGAAAGATATTGGTGATCAAGAAATAGAAACCTATATATTTAGTAGGATACCTGGCAGATTATGCAAGCCTAGTGCCGTATCTCACCATGTCTTTGAATTTGTTTCCATACCAAGAAATGTTATGGACAGGTTTTACACCTGCACAGTGTAGAGTAATCTGATACCATCTGATACTTGGGCATAAGCAGAGTATCATAAAAAAAGTCCTGCCACTTCAATTTCATATATTACTATGATGAATCTTTATCTCAGTGAAGAAATGAAACTTAGTAGATGCGTTATAGTCAAACTTCAAAGCTTTGGTACACAGGCGATACAGAACACAGCAATGGGACCAGATACATAGAGTGGGTAGTAAAATGCATGAAGTATTAGGAAATGTTGATGCAGGTGAAGGATTAAAAAGACGGGTGTCATAGATACTGCTGAGGAACTCTAGAGATGCCTGATGGAAGTGTAAGACCCATTGCTGTTGGCCCTCATATTTTCAAATGTAAACTACAATTCTAGCAAAAAATACAAATTCTACATCTTTAGAACATTTTTTTCTTTTGCAGGAGGGGCTTCATCACTTGTATCTCTTGCCATGGAGGGATGTGCTCTCCACACCCATTCAGCTTTTCACATGCCCACTACTGCAATCCTAGGATTAGTGTGTGTGTCTTATCCACATTTAAGATGTAATATTCTTAAGATTGCAATTACAGTCTTCACACTTTCAAATGGTATCTGTCAGAAGATGAAGAACTGCGGGGTTTGTTGTTATGCTAGAATTAACTAGCATATATTTGTACCATACATGTGCTGATAATATTTTGGTTGTTTTCAGACACTATCTCTGTAGAATGTACCCATGTATGCTTTTATAAGATGGTCTTTTAGCCTTGTTTTGAATGCTTCCAGGGTATTTTTATTACTTATAACAGTTATAATTGCATTCCACATAAGTGATCCAATGTTGTTAAAAATTCTTTTACCACACTTAATGAGCCATAATAGTTGGTCTAATATGATCAGTCCTAAGTGTTTCTTAGGAAATAATCATGGTCCTGCATGATGACAAAAAAGTGACTCATTATTTTGAAGAATACAGAGTTTAGAAGGACTAAGATTCTTCCTGTTACTGAAAGCCAGCATGCTTCTGTAACAGGTTGCATCAATGATGTCTACAGTATGCTAAATATGCATACTTATTTTGTCTGTTGCTACCTGCAGTATTTGAATATTTCTGCCTGAGTGGAGTACTATTAATAGTAAATCAAATACATGTTTTGGAATCAGCATAGTACAGCTAATTGCAAAACACAGATATCTCCTTATGTCAGATAATTTCCAAGCCTTTAACAAGATAATACAACATTACTCCCCTTTGGAACCACATCCCAGTCCCACTGAAATCCATTCAAAATGTAAACTCATTTAAAAGTCAACTAAAACTTTTCCCGTCAAATCAATGCATCTGCTCCTGTACTTTTCCAGCATAAATACCACTATTATCTTCAACGTACTATATCATCAAACCATTTCTCTTCTTTCAGAATCGTATACCCATAGCAAATCTTCGCCAATACCAGAATAGTTTTAATAACATCTCTCAGTTACATGCATCATTTTGTGAGACTGCTCTTCCCTACAACCTTACCTCTGTACTTCTAATATAAACTTCATTCTAGCCATGTATATCATTTTTCTGAACCTGTCTTACACTCCGTTTCTTAACTACAATATCAACATTTTCTGCATTATAGTTTCTTCCCTCACTTCAATTTATTTGAATTTCTAAGCACTAATTCCACACTCTATTATGTATCTGACAAACCCACTAATATAGCTCCTCATATGCTCAGTGGTACTGAGAGATTGAATATTTTGTAACATGCATTTATCCGTGTCAGTATGGGATTTAAAATACAATGCTGGATCTAGTATGATACATTTTTGTCTGTCTACATAAACGGTTTTGTTATTTTAAGCATGCATTATGAGAAGAGGGGGTATTTTTGAAAGTTTCTTGTTAGTGTTAATAAACAGTATATTGATCGCAGTTCAGGAAAGGATGTTGTTGAAGTCAGCTTGTATTTTACTTCTTGATGCAGGTCTTTGATATTTTTAGCTGGGTTAATTATGAGTATATCGTCTGTACAAAGAGTTAATTTTCTACTGGGGAAATTAGAGTAATGTCATTAATAAATGATGAAAATAACAGAGGACCAAAAACTGACCCCTTGTGGGACATTACTGGTTATGGTTCTCTTTTCTTGCATTACTCCATTTGCTAATACTTGGAATGTTTTACTTGATTAATTAAATCTGAATCCATTTAACGGTCCAGTAACCAAGGTTTATCACTTCTAATTTATGTGACTAGAGGCTGTAGTCCATCTTCTCAAATCTCTGGGTCATATCTAAGGGAGAAAATCATGGCAAAAATTAGGAGGTGCAGCATCCATCAGGATAAAAGTACTCTCATCAAACTAAACAAACAACTCAGAGGGCAAATGAAGTCTACCAAAGCCAAATTTGAGGTAAATTTGACCTCCCAGGCCAAGGACAACTGCAAGGCATTCTTTAGTTATGTCCTCAACCTCAAAGGCAATGCTCAATAGTGTGCAGAGTTAATTGTAAATGCAGCCACCTATACTGAGACAAAAGATTCAGCAATCCTACTGGCCAACAAATTCAGCTCCAACTTTAGCCTTTTCTCCCCCTTAGCTTTCCCTCAGGAAATACCATCAAATATAACTCCCTCTGCTATCACTAGGGAACAGGTCCTTAATGCTCGCTCCAAGGCCAAGAACACTGAATCAATGAGCCCAGACAATATCCCAGGATGCCTTCTAAATAGCATAAAACATGACCTGTCAGGGCCTCTGGAATTGCTATTTAACTATAGCCTTCGAACAGGCTCCACGCCTCATGAATGGAGAACATCAGCAGTTATCCCTTTGGAAAAAGGTGGGCCATCTACAGACCCTGGAAACTACAGACCCATAAGTCTCACTAGCCTTATATGCAAAGCCATGGAAGGAATTATCATGGAAATGATCAATTAAGATATAGTAAACCTCAAAACACTGGACACAACCCATTTTGATTTCATCAAGGGCAAATCATGCATACTCAACCTGGTGGATTTCTTTGAGAAGGTCACTAAAGCGGTGGATGAGAACAAAATGGTTCACACTGCCTACCGTCACCTGGCCAAGGCATTTGAAACAATACCCCACTCGAGCATTGTTGACAAACTCAGGAGGTTAGGTACAAACCCATATGTCACCCGGTGGATAGCAAATGGCTCACAGACAAGACCCAGGAAGTTAGAATTGGGGAATCCACTTCTACAAAGAGACCAGACAGAAGTGGAGTCCCTCAGGGATCAGTTCTTGGACCGCTCCTCTTTAGCATTTACTTCTATGAAGCCAAGGAAATGTCAGTGATCTCTGGCTATGTAAATTTTCAGAAGACTGCAAATTAGGAACTGTCATTGAATGCTACACCAACACAAATATTCTCCAGGAGGGGCTGACATAGACAAACAGCTGGTGTCAGAGCCATGGACTAAAACTAAATGCAAAGAAATGCATAATAGTATTCTTCAGGAAATCATTCACCCCTCATAACTATGATATTGACAAAACTCCCCTTAGAATTGACCTAGTATTCAGGAACTTAGGGAGACACATAGACAGTAATGTAGCCTTTGACCATTACGTGTCTATAGTAATTAGGAAATCATTCTATGTCGTGCAACTTATAAATAAGGACGTTTTTGTTCCGCTGTTTTTGGCATTCATCAGACCTATCATTGAGTACAATGCCCCCTTGGTATGCACCTAGTCAGGCATATCCAACAATTGGAACATCCACAGAGGTTCCTCATTAAAGAATACAGGGAATAAGCAAAATGTCCTATGCAGATTGCCTCAAGGGCCTATCCCTGTATTCTGTCTCCTACAGGTGGTTGAGAGGAGATTTATGCCTGGCATATAGGGCATTGTCAGACCACACTCTGATGAATCTCCTGCATATCCACATAACAAACAGCACCAGAATTACCCATTCTAAAGACTTACATCTTACCTATTATTTAAATAGGAGCTGATGGAGAGACAGGTATATATCCCAGGGACTACCCCATCTCTGCAACAGGCTCCTCATCCATGTAAAGCGAAGCTCCTCCCTAACCCAATTCAAGTTTAATTTGGAAAATTGGATGGGAAACAGGAAATTCATCCCTGGCTTGACACATATGTCTCCAATGGACACAGGCAACCTGTAAATGGTTATGGTTCATCTCCCAAGCTCCTGCTTACACTTATCAAGGGTACCAGAACTTGTCAGAGATTTGGGATGCATGGCTAGTCTTAAAAATGCCCTTGTTGTTGTTAGCCTAGTAAATACCTATGATCCTATGAACCTGTAAGAATATTCTTTTAGTGCATTGGCTATTATTCATGTTAATATATATAGTGTTATGATATTATTTAGTGACTATAAGGAAATGATAGTACTAAACACATTCTCAAAGCCATGCTGTACATCTATTAGAACCCTAGTTGCCTATGTGGTAATATATATATTTTACATTAGTCTGCCTAGTCACTTAGGACAAAGATTAACTAAGTTGAAAGTTGTTGGGGAAGTTGCTGTTTTGTTTTTGGGGGTGTAGGATGATATACCAAATGTCTGAAATGGTTTGGTTCAATTTCTTTTGTTAAGTATCAGGTTGTAGATACATGTCAGTGGTTTTCATATCAAGTATGATGCTAATTTAAGGAAGGGTGTGTGTATTTTACTAAAGGATAATCTTTTTTTCTAGTTTTTCCATAGTTTAAGTCAGTCATTTGGAGGCTATTTCTCTCAAACAGAATGTTGAGCACATATCATATAGTATGCTTATTTGTACTATGTCAGATCTGGCTGCTTAAGGGAGGATACTTTGTATAGCATGGACTTTCTTATTTAGGGCATCTATTGCGGTGAGTAGGTAGTCCTTGTATTCTAAACAGAATAGGTTTGATAGGTGAATGGATATTGCTGGTGATATGGTGAACACCCTGTGGGAAGTTGTGGGGGGTCAGGGATCTCACACTCGCAAGGTAGGGTGATGTTGCCCTGATGTGACCATTGGCATTGTCCACTGTGTTGGCCTGCAGTATTAAGGGTCAATCTGGTCCATGGCAAGGAAGATTTAGAACTACAAAACCATGCACATGCACCCTGATGGGACATTCCATATGGTCATCCTGCTCACCCCCCCCCACTTGGATTATATCCACAATTAGGGGTGGCAGGCCACGTGCCCACAGATGACATTGATGCTTTTTCACCAATGGTCTGTTTAGCCTGACCTAGGATGTCCTGTGCCTAATTCCATTGCATCTTGACCCTCCTATGACCATAGACTACATGGCTTGCACAAGAAAACCAGATGAAGGCTGTGATGGGTCTCATGGATGCCAATAAGGAAGTATCATTTTCCACTAGCAACCTCTGCAGTATTGTGTGCTCCAAGTCCTTATATTCCAAATCACTCTGCAGTTGCTGCACATCTTCCCACAAGCCACAGACCATACTCATCATCTCCACAATGCTATGGGTAGAAGTCATTTGTCTGTGTATCACTGACCTGAATATCCGCTGGCTAATTCCAGTATTTATAACCATATCAGAAATAGTCCAGGAGTTCTGGTAGCACTGCACCACCTTACCTCTCCCTTATGGTACATATGCACACTTGAAAAGCTATACTGTGGGGGCTAGGGATTCAACTAGAGCCTTTGTGGGACTCATAAATGTATCTGATGTTAGTCAAGCATTGCTGAGGGTATATGCTCAGTCTGTACCTCCACAGGGCGACTGTAATGCAAGATGTGGGTCACCTCTCCAATGTAGTATTACAGACAGTGCCATTGTGTCATCAGACTGTGCCACTTGCATTTTATCATTATCCTCAGTCACAGGTGCACTGCTGATGTCAACCTTATGTTGTCCTGTTGTGCTGAACCATGCATCCGTGGAACCTGGGAAAGCTTGAACACACATGACACCATGACACACCAGTGACATTATGACACTACAGTATATCAGCTCACACACACACACACACACACACACACACACACACACACACACACACACACACACACACACACACACAAAACTGCACAACACCCTGCTCCAGGGAATGTGCATTGCTACACATAAACATGCCACTATAGAATAATTTGGCAGATGTATCTTGTTCTGCCAGTTGTTGTATTTGCATACCAGAGGTGCCTCAAGAGGCAAATGTGCATGTGGGCCTTTGGTCAGCACCTCATTCCCATCAAGCCATGGTATGCACTGTAATGTACCATAATGGATATTACTAATCTGGTGCTTTGTTAACTGACATATGGATATTTGATGCCAGCCTAGCTCCCACAACCAAGCCAACCCCAGGTATGAGGGCCACTCCCCCTAGCCAGAGAGTGATACCAAAAGCTGGTCAACCACAGTGTGCTGCTTCGAGTGTTGGTAGTCCAGTGCCTGTGGTCATCCCTCTCAACTGTACCTGGCTTTCAGGGATGTCTTAATCCATTCTAAAACAGGTGATTTTTAGAGACATGGTTTTGAGTTACATTTAATATATAATTACAATAATTTAAGATTTACACTTATTATGCTTCAGAAAATGTATATTGATTCATATTATCATCTTCTGTTAACATCCCAAGTTTCCAGCACTAATATTTTAACAAGTGCCCCTGATTGTCCTTGATTTTTTCTGAATATGCCCCCGATGGTCTTGAGATTTCTCCCTATGCCTGTGGTGGACCAGTCTGCTGCAATATCCTATGAATTTATCAATGCTTGGAGTATCATATAAGTAACCCTTTGTTGCTCTAGTATAGCCATTCACATCATTTGTATCCTGCACCACTCCCTGCCATATCTGGCCCTGATAACACTTTTCTGCAGAAGAGTGCATATCATGCATAGAGGGTCTGCTATAGCATGTCATTCTCTTAGATAGTGGATATGCTAGTATCTTTACACCTGAGAAAAAACTTACCAGTCAGTGGATGCATATGCTATACGGTAGGATATACATGGGTATTTTGTCATCCACCCACCCCACAATGCAGTGAGTTAAGAGCTGTACTAAGTGCCATGCACAGTATCACCCCCCTCCCTATAGGTACTGTAGCTATTCCTCTACATATAGAACATACCCCTTTTGTGGTATGAAATCACCACAGCTCCCTACATTCACAGTTTGAACCCCTCACTCACACATGCAGCTGGTACTGTGCCATATCAATCTCATGGGGTCCCAGTTATATATGCACCATGCTATCTGCCTCTCTTTCCATGACATTAGCTGCTGCTGAGGAACTTTACCAGACAGGAATCCTTCATTGAAATCCAAGCATGCCGAGGTTTTACAAAAGTTAATCTATTCCTTAATAATATATTTGCAAATGGTGTTTAATGGTGCTAATACATTATATCATAGTAATATGGGGCAATTAATGTGCAGCTGTTCTAATGAAGCCAGAAAGCGCCATTGCCTAGGACTCAATGACTGAACATAATCCGTTACCCATATACATTGGTGCAAGCTGTGCACTTCACATTGATCACAAAGTATGTAATCTTTACTTTTGTGTAAACTGCATGCAAATTCACCTAGCTCAGTAGTGCAACACTACAATGCCCATAATGTGATTCACAAATCTGTGGCTGTGTTCATAGGACTACCGTATTGCTTCTCAAGATGATCTAGCAAGTGTCAAAGGCTGCCTTAGTAAGTGGGAAAAGCAAGACCTCAGAGATGAGCCCTTTAAAAAGGTGGATGCCTTGTATGAGCCGGGCTAGGTGTTGTGGGATGCCTCTGACATCACCTATGCTGGGAGGCAGTACTGCATCATTGTGGTGATCTGAGATGGTTCCACCTTGACACCGGGAGACAGAGGATCAGGAAAGTGAGCCAAAGATTTATTGTAAGCATTTATTTTTGGATATTACCATTGTTTTATACTGCAAGCAGTGCTATACATATTTGCTTAAAAGTATGTGCTTTGTTTCAGTCAGTTGTAGAGACTGGCCACTAATGAGGTGTTCCAGTTACTGGATATCTGCCTTGACAATGTGGACTTCCTTCTGGTATGTCTGGTAGAACTGGGTGACCAGAAGACCCCACCCATCAGGCCTCCAGAGAATCAGCCTTCCAATAACATGCACCTCCCAGGTGAGTAATGCTTGATTTTGTCATCTTCTGGCTTGCAGTGACAATCACCAATGCCTTGAGACCCTCCTAGCCTTTTTCCAGTCGAATTCCCAACTTATCTATCTTTTTCCATTCCTTCTTCATTATCATATCCTGTCTCCAACCAGTTGTCCACTGTCTTCAGATGTATGTATACACACACACACATATATATATATATATACATATATGTATGGGTCTATCTGAAATGATCAAATCGCCACTTACCAGAATCCCAAATGAGCAGGACAACATCACCGAAGTTGCAATACACTGACACCATGTATTTCTTGCGTTTTTTTACAGGGAAAAGGAACAGCTGGCCAACATTAGGAAATTTGCCATTTCCCCAATGTAGTACAATCCTGGAGATGGTATATTTAGTTGGGGAGGGGCACAGCCCCCCATTAAGTGGTGTGGGTGGAGTATTCCTCCCAGCTGGGTGGGTTTGGCATGATGCATTTTTTTTTTTGTTTTATGTTGACCAACTGTTTGTTTTCCATGCAAAAACTTCAGTCATATGTTGTGTTAGTGTTTTGTAAGTTAGACCCATATACATACCTATATATATATATATATGTATATATATATATATATATATATATATATATATATATATATATATATATATATATACACATATATAAGTATATATATGGCTCTACTTTGTCTCATTCAAAGCTCATTTCACTGAATTTGAATTCACCCTGACCAAATCACTGTAAGCTGAGATTACTGAAAATTCATTTCACTGAAGTGAAGTACTGGCACTGTGTAGAGTACTGTAAGGCAAGTAAAAGGTATATGCCCTTTTCTCCACTGTAGTGCAATCCTGGAGTTAGTATATATAGTTAAGGGGTGTCGGGGGCATAGCCCCCTACTTAGTTTGGATATATATTGTCTTCTGGAAAGAGTTAATCATTAGTTTTGTAAGTATGCATGTCTATGGTTTAAAATATATTGTTTTGAAGCTTTCAGTAAGATATAATATAAAACCAAACTAGGTGGGGGGCTATGCCCTTGACACCCCCAATGTGCATAATTTGTTTTGACGATGTGCCTGTCGACCTTATGATAGTACATGTATAAATAAATATATAATATGAGTTTGTGTACATCCATTGTCCTTGCCACCTTTTGTGTGTACCTTGCACACTTTCCTCTCTCTTGTTGCACTTACAAAATGAACTCTATCCCTGAAATAAATAATACATAAAACAAAATTCAAGCCTTATAGTTATCCTTCTCTGCTTACCTCAGTTGTTGTTTTACCCTTTCCTTCTTTCCTGTATATCCAGTTTCCACCCCTTATGTATGTTGAACAGGGATAAAACTGTGGATATTCACATCTGCCCATCTGCTGGGCACTGAGCTATAGGTACTCTGCCCTTCTGTTGCTGCATTGCATGTGGGGGCACGCATGGCCACTAGCCTGCCTTATTTGTGATATCCGTCATGTCAGTCATGCTCTATTGTAGCTGTACTTGTGCAGTCCTTTGCTCAATATGCAGCAATACCTGGTTAGTTCTCCAGTGCTTCATGTAGCAAATCCTTGAATATTAACACTCTGCAGGCATGTAGAGCTCGTCTATGAATCCCAGTCTAAGATACTGTCTTAAAGGTAAAATTAAATCAAGAAAAAAACAGAGAAAGATGGTGGAGTCTAGATGGATTTATGTCAACTAATCAGTGTTACTATGATTTCACCAGTTAACATTTCCAGACTAAAATCAATGTCATCAAATCTTCATCATTAATTGGCAATCATTTTGCAAGGAGTCAAATCCCAGAGCAATGTGTATACCCTCATTTCTATAATAAACTTATTCTGAGATCATTCAGCTCTGGGAATAACAGGAAAACTCCTTTTCCACTGATGTTCCACAACCTCAATAAACTCTTCCTTCAATATCTAACTAAACATAATCACCAGATCTCATTCAAAAAATAAAAACAAAACAATGTTGTTGTAATCAATGCATCCCACCTAAAATATATGGCAACAAAATGGTGCATAGTCTGAATCTAAAATCATGCAAGGAAAGGCTAAAGGAATTCTCTAGTATACATTTTGTGAATTAAGAAAGTGGAGGTGTGGCACTAACATTAAAGTAATATAAATAAACTTAGTACTGTTCAGGGCAGTAATGAGTTTAAAAAATGAAAGATTTGTACAAAAATAATTGGTAAAACTTGAAAAAGCTTGGGGTGTGACACCTGGGTGATACAGAAATACTGCTTTGTAAAGCAGGTTGTGGTTGCATAGACTAAAGTTTCACAGAATGAGGTAAATTAAAAAATAAAAGTAAGTACAATCAAAATTACATTAAAAAGGTAAAGGTCTGTCTCAAAGACAAGTAGGGAAATAGAAAGCTTTCAGTTAAATGTTATACTTGGGGAGGTCTCTGTTACATCCTGTGTTTCTGTGAGCATTAAAAATTACCTTTCTCACTGCTATTATTATGATTTTTTTTCTGCTCTGTCCCTTCCTTTTTCTGCTGCGGTTGCTTAATACTTCCCATTATAGTTGGATGTTTTCATTACCCCAGCATCCACATCTCCCTGGTATTAGGTCTGCATTTTAGGGCTGTTTTGACTCTTCTCACGTTAAGTGATCTGAGTGCTCCCTCCCTACCACAAAACTGAAGGATAACCTATTTCAAAACCTGAAGACGCCCCTGAAGCTATTTGTTTGCCAGGCTTCTTAAAGGCTTATACTTCCTAAAAGCATTTTCTCATGTATGTTACAATTACCTACTTTATCATCAGTAACTCTAATGACTATATTTATTTGGTAACCCCTCTGTGTGAGATCTAGCAGCCTAACACAGACCTCTATCCACTATCTTTAGTCTTTTTGACCCTATCATCTTACCTTGGAATAGGCCTCCTGCCTACCTCCCCCAGTTGCCATTTTCTCCCTGTCCACAAGATGGCAGCACTCTACCAACATATAGTTTAGCTTTAAATACTTAAACCTAAGGTCTAGAACCTATTAATAGTGATAAAAACAGTCCTAATCCCCTTGCTAAATAATTGGGAATTTCGATAACAGCATTCTAATCCCTGTTTTCATAATCTGTTATAAATAACTTTTTTTTCACCATAATTTCTCCCTAATTTCTACATTCTACATTCTAAAGCCAAAACACTATAGAACAGCTGATACTTTTTTTTTCTGCTGTACTCACCTTAACTGGAATCTCCCCACCCCATTCTACCTTTTCCACCCTTCTGTATGGCCCCTTGTTTTGGCCACTACCTCCTGTTTTATCCCCTCCTTCCAACTGGTTACCACTTCTGAAGTTACATATTCTAGGTATGATTATTGGTGCCATTTTCAAACTCTCTACCCCAGCATCCACATCTCCCTGGTACTAGGTCTGCATTTTGGGGCTGTTTTGACTCTTCTCGTGGTAGGTTGGACTAATTGCATATTATGTGTTTATTGTTATGTTTCTTTGTTGCCTGTTCAAAACCTGTACTCTCCTAGCTATTTTACTTTAGCCATAACTAATTACAGTGTTGCCTTTTATGTCTGACCACTGCCTGTTTTCTGCCTGCATCCATCGCACCACACATTTAGTTTGAACTAGAGTTATATAGCTCACTGAGTAAACTTGGGTCTAGCTCCTCATAGTTCTTTTTACTATGTTTTAAATGTGCAATAGAATCGACATATTCTATCAGTGTTAACTGTTAACATTGATTCATAATAGGCAGCAGTTGAATTCCTGGGTCTAAATTAATTTCGCAGTGAACTCAGACCTTACATACATTGAGCGTGGCTAAAGGCTAGCAATAGTAGAAGTGTGTTAGCTAAGTCTTGAATTTCCCCTTTTGATTAGTAGGAAGACTTCCTTCCATCCTATACCGTAGGGCTATTGCCTGGTTAATCTTCCTCGTTGCTCACTGCCACAACTCCACAAATGCCATATCGGCTCCTGATATTCCATTGGGGCTTGTGACTGTTATTCAAGGAAAACTACTTTATGCTGTGCTTGTTGTAAACGAGTTGCACATTGATTTTATAAGCTTTATGCTTAGTATTTTTCTATGGCTCAACTCATGAATTGCTCAGGTGCCAAGACCCCTCAATAAGAGGGTTATCTTTTTATCTAATTAATGAAACTAAAGGGTTCTTTCTGTATTACAGTTAAAGAATTGGGGCCAGCTTTAATTAATGGAAATTGAGTGTTACTTGTCTACTGAATGGCCATAAGAAATTGGTGCCAAATATAAGGCTCGTTAGCAAGTGGGTTTTTCTATCTCCAATACCCCCAATGTTGGTCAAGTTCAGGACATCCCCACCTTAATTTGCTTAGTTAATCTACATAAGGCTTTTTTGACTTGTTGAGACTTAGACTGACAAAGGTATTGTGGGCGAATGGGTCACTGAGTTACATAGACGGATTTTGCATGTGGTGGAATTAACTTCTTTCCAGGTTGTTTTTTTTTTTGTTGAGTAAGGTCTAATTTCTGTTACTTGAAAGTAGTATACAGCGAAAGGTAATATAGGCCACAGGCTTATCTCATGTTTTGGACAGCCTACATCGCTACCTGGCTTATCAAATGGTTCCAAGTCGGTTATTACCTATCTAGTTTAGTCTTTCTCTCGCATTTCCACTTCCTTCAGCAAGTTAATATTCTTTTAATAACAAGGAGATACCCTCTCCTGCTTCTAGTCTCCCACTTAGATTTTTCTCATGCTCTGAATACTTAAAACAGATTTTGCTATTGTTTTCTGTAATTTATTTGGTCCAGCACAGATTCTGCTCTAGTGGCAAGTTATGTAGTTTGCAATCTACAGCTAAGATATTATTTTTATTTATTTATTTATTTTACATTTGTTAACCGGGGGTGTCTGACTGAGCCGAAAAGGCCCTTTTTCAGCAGAGGCCAGGGGAGAAAAGCTCCACAAAGAAAAAATTACAGACACATTTAGTTATTTAGACATAATCAGCATACACACAAATTACAAGAGACATGTTTTTACAGTGGTATGCAGCACAAACAGTTACAGTGGAGAGAACAATCAAAAAAATATTAATTTTAAAAATAAAGGTAAGTAATAGATTTGTGGTGTACAGCTGAACTTTGGAATGTAGGTAGAATACATACATAGTACACAGGTACAGTACATACATTGTAGATTAGCCAGTGTTTGTGAGTAAGATTGAAAACTATTATCAATTGCTCTAGATTTAGTATGTATATGTTATCTGCTTTCACTAGCCTGGGGAGCAATCATGGCACTGCCAACTTTGCTTGAGATGTTGCCTGATGAGGTCTTTAAAGGAGGCTTTGGATAATGTGTTTTGAATGCTAGTAGGGACAGAGTTCCATTTTTTAGCCACCGAACTACTATATAGTGCATCTCCAAAGCTATTGTAGCTGTTGGTGACTTCTAGTAGTAGTTTGCTTGATGATCTAAGAGGCCTTTTGGCTGAGTGATGTTGTACTAGGTTTTTGAGGGCAAGACACTTATTGGGGAGGTAATAGATAGAATGACAGAGGCAGAGCTGATTGTAGGTTAGGAGGTTGGGCAGTTCAAGCCAGTGGAGCTGTCTCAAAGCAGTACAGTGATGAGTTCTGTATGAACAATTTGCAGCAAAGCGGGCAATTCTGTTATAGCAAGCTTCCATTTTGCTTAGTTCAGTTTTGTTGAGATTAGTCAGAATGGGAGATGCATAGAGTAGGGTGGATAGAAGTTGGGAGCGAGCAATGGCTGATCTTGTGTTGTTGGTAAGAAATGGTTTGATACGGTAGAGTGACCCCAGTTTGGCATGTACTTTTTTAATAGTTAAGTTCAGATGACTATCAAATTTTAGGTGGGAGTCTATGGTTATTCCCAATAGCTTAGCCTGTGCCACTGGAGCAATTGGAGTAGCATTTGTGGAGTAGATAGTGAATTGACTGTTAGTGTTTTTGTTAGAACTGGTTATAATCATAAGCTGAGTTTTCTTTGGATTGAGGATAAGTTGGGCTTTGGTAAGGTAGTTTTCAACGTCAGAGAATGCTAGTTGAGTTGTTTGCAGGAGGGTGGGAATGTTTTGTGCAGCACAGATTAAGGTAGTGTCATCTGCATACTGAATTATAGATGCATGCTGTGTGGAGGTGTGGAGGTCATTTGTGAAGACTGTGAATAGTAGTGGTCCTAAGATAGAACCCTGTGGGACTCCTATAGTTATGGGCAGCTGAGGAGAGAGAGAATTTTCCCATTTCACAGCTTGGTACCTGTCAGTTAAGTAGCTTTGGAACCAGGTAAGAGTGGAATTAGATAGATGATATTGGTTTAGTTTGTTTAGCAGGATTTGGTGTGAGATTGTGTCAAATGCTTTGGACATATCCAAAAAAAGAGTTGACACTTGCAGGCCTTCATTTTTGAGATGGTTTACTGTGTCTGTGAAGCAGAGGAGAGCTGTAGTGGTACTATGGGCAGGTCTGAAACCATGCTGAGTAGGTGACAGGATGTTGCAGTCTAGGAGATAGTTTAGCATCTGGGTATGGATGCATTTTTCTAGGATTTTGGCCAGGGGGGAGAGTAAAGCAATGGATCTGTAATTATTAAGTTCAGTGGAGGTCCCGCCTTTATGTATGAGTGTAACATAGGATATTTTCCAGAGTTTGGGCACATAGTTTTCAACAATTGATCTGTTTATGAGAGTGGAGACTGGGATAGCAATAGCATCTGCTGTGAGTTTCAAGAAATAGCTGGGGAGTAGGTCGGCTGCTGTTGATGAGGTTTTTAGTTTGGAGACATGCTTTTGATTGAAGTGGTGGAAACTGTTTTGAGGGTAAAGCTTGTATTAGTGTTATTTGTGTTGGGGGGGATAGTGAGGAAGGAACTGTCCTGTGATACTAAGGATAGAATTGAGTTCACAAAGTGGGAGTTGAATTGTGTTTCGATGGGAACTTTAGTGTCAGGGGTGGTTGGTTTGGGGGTAGCCTTTTGGGTGGATTTTAGTAGCTGGTTTACATTTTTCCAAACCTTTGGGGGGTTGTGTTGGTATTTAGTTTGTAATGTTGTGTAGTAGGATTTTTTGTCCAGCCTAATGCATTTTTTTGCACGGTTGCGCAGTTCTTGGTACTTAGTTAGGCTTTGTGTTTCTTTGTTTTTTTGATAGTAAAGCCAGGCAGTGTCTCTGGACTTGAGGATTTGTTTGGTTTCTTTACTGAGCCAGGGGTTTGTAGAGGTTCTAACCTTGATTTTGCACAATGGAGCGACAGTGTCTAGGTGTTGTAGAAATGTTTTGTTGAAATATGCTACAGCCTGGTCAAGTGGGAGGGGTTTTAGGGGTCCAGTCACAGTTACACAGTAAAGTGTTGAGGACCTCAGGAGAGATTTTTTGTGTTTCTAGTGGATATATAGTTAGTGGTTTTGCATATGCTTGTTCTACTACGTATAAAGTATATTATGTTGTGGTCACTTAAGGTGTCTGGGAGACTTCCTGTGTGAGGGTACAATGTGGGGTTGCTAGTTAGGACCCAGTCAAGGATGGATTCCCTTTTAGATTTTTTATCACACCTAGTTGGAATTTGGACTAGCTGCTGGTAGCCATGGAGATTTATTAGATTACTTGGTGGTTCTGATATACAGGTGAACCAATCTAGGTTGAAGTCCCCAGAATAAGGGTTTCTTGTGAGTATGTGGAAGAACACCAGGATAAGAAGTCTTCAAGGCTAGCAGGTGTATTACCAGGTGGAATATAGATCACAATTGTGGGGATGACCTTTTTAGGGTGAAGTTGAAGTTGTGAGATAAGTATGTCCCAATTATTGGTGGAGGGGTAGGAGTTTGGTAATTGATGGACAGTTAAGTTGGACTTGTAGAGTAAGGCAGTTCCACCCCCTTTATGAAGTGGTCTGTCTTGTCTAATGATATTGTAGCCGGTAGGGAGAACTTCTGAGTTAGCTATA
The DNA here is from genome assembly GCF_019279795.1 of Protopterus annectens. Taxonomy (NCBI): domain Eukaryota; kingdom Metazoa; phylum Chordata; order Ceratodontiformes; family Protopteridae; genus Protopterus; species Protopterus annectens. The sequence continues at coordinate 44,868,688 of NC_056726.1, read as the reverse complement.
TTTTTATTTAGCCAGGTTTCTGTTAAAGCAACTATGTCTGGGGAGTAGTGTGCTATTGTGGCCTGGAGTTCAGGTATTTTATTTTTGATACTTCTAATATTAATATTTAGCATTAAAAGATGGTTGGTTTTGCTGCTGTTGTAGATTTGCCCAGGGATGAAGAAAGTGGGGGTGTTATGTTCTGACATTTGTGTTGGAGCAGTTTGATGAAACATATTATATGTTATGATCCTTGTTTTACCTAAACTGACAATTTAATTGAATTGCATTCTACAGCTATGATATTATCTACTATGAATGCTTGTCTTTCCCTATTTACAATTGACCTTTGTGTTACTGAATAACTGAAGTGTGCACGTAATGTTTGTGTTTAATCCTCTGCCTCACTGTTGACCGCTGATATTCCTATTCCTATCCATCTTATATAGAATGGTGAATAGGACATATACTTTTGGGTTTCTATGTGGTTGTGTTTAATAAGCTAAAGTTGTCACTGCTAACTTAACTTTTTTTCTTGTCCTCCCAGCTAATGCTCTCTCTTACTACCGTGTCTATAACCACTCATTTTTTCTCTCTTCTCCTTCCATTTGTCTAACCTCTTCTTATCTCAATGTCTCTAGCATTTTCTCCTTCGTATCTCTCACCTCTTAATATCCCAATATTTCTCTACGTCTAGTATCCATATGCTCTCTTCTCTCTACTTTCCCTTTTCCTCTCTCTGTAGATCTACTGCTCTCTAACGCAGTGTTCTCTTCTTCCTCTCTTTCAGTTAAGTGATCCGAGTGCTCCCTCCCTACCACAAAACTGAAGGATAACCTATTTCAAAACCTGAAAATGTCCCTGAAGCTGTTTGTTTGACAGGCTTCTTAAAAGCTTATGCTTCCTAAAAGCATTTTCTCATGTATGTTACAATTACCTACTTTATCATCAGTAACTGTAATGACTGTATTTATTTGGTACCCCTCTGTGTGAGATCTAGCAGCCTAACACAGACCTCTACCCACTATCTTTATCTAGTCTTTTTGACCCTACCATCTTACCTTGGAATAGGCCTCCTGCCAATCTCCCCCAGTTGTCATGTTCCCCCTGTCCACTAGTTGGCAGCACTCTACCAATGTATAGTTTAGCTTTAAATACCTAACCTAAGGTCTAGAACCTATTTGTAGTGATAAAAACAGTCCTAATCCCCTAGCTAAATAATTGGGAATTTCACTAACACCATTCTAATCCCTTTTCTCATAATCTGTTATAAATAACTTTTTCTTCACCCTAATTTCTACATTCTAAAGCCAAATCACTATAGAACAGCTGATAATTTTTGTCTGCTGTACTCACCTTATAGCTCTGCCCGCTCCATTCACCCTGCGGGCTCAATCCGGTCCCATACCCTACCCTCAATTCCCACCCACTCCAGTACTCCTAACCTTATACTACAGGTAACCACACCCCCTTCTGTCATCATCCAAGTAGCCTTCTCTATCTCTTTATATACTTAACAATTCTACAGGTACTACAGGTAACCACACCCCCTTCTGTCATCATCCAATTAGCCTATTGTATCTCATCATATACTTAACAATCCACACCCTTTTTGCTCTTTTGTCTTCCTTCTTGTTAATCCTTCATCATACACCCACCCCAAACTCTTATACTTACTTCTTACTAAAGAGACACACCCCTTACTATCCCTCTACTCACACTCTCTCTCCTTGTACCTTACTTAGTACATAACTACTCTCCTTGTATTCTCCTAACAAATTCCTATATTTATGGCTGTCCCAAGCGTTAAACCTCACTCTAACTTCCTTGTCTTGTTAATAATTCTTGGCACTCTCCTACTATTCTACAGGCTCACTTGTTATGAATCCCTTCACTTTACAAAATATGATCCCCCTTCAAAACAAGCTATCCCTCTCTCCCTTTTAAATTCTATATCTCACAGTAACACTACATCCTCATCAGCCTACCGTCAACCTCAATTTCATAGAATAAGCCACCATAAGTATTTCCAAACTAAAAAAAAATAATTATATTCTATGTAATCTACAAAAACGGTCTATTATTCCTCAACAATGCCTACTACTACATGGGGACATTCATCCAAACCCAGGCCCTAATTCTAACATCCTTGATTCCCAATCCTCCCATCTAGCCACTTCCAGCCCCCCTTCTTTTACCAAAAACTCTCTTCTCATAGCCCACCTTAACATCCGGAGTTTAAATAACAAAATTAGCTAACTACAATGTCTAACTGAAACCTGGCTCAAACCAACCACCAAGGATAATGATATCCATCCAGGCTATAACATAATAAGTTTAGACCGCCCAAACAAAAAGGGTGGTGGAGTGGCAATATTGTTTAAATCAGAGTTGCAACTTACCCCATTGACTTTGCACATCCCTCTCCTTGCAATGCTGAGATCTTAATGTCTAAGCTTCTAATCAATGCTAACAAATCAATTTATATTATCTGCTCTTACATCCCCCCAGGTAACAACATTAATACCATGGAAAATATCCTCTGCTGGCTCTCCTCAAACTTCCCACAAGAAACCATACTCCTTGGTGATCTTAATATAGACTCAAAAGGTTGTATTTCTGATAATCCTACTACCCACATAAACCTTCATGGTTTTTATCAAACCATTACATACCCTACAAGAACTCAGAAACCCAGCAACAAACAAACCACTTTAGACTGGATGCTAGTTAACAGTAACCCCACTTATATAAAACAGGTATACTTCCCGATGATATCAGTGACCACTCTCTCACCTTTATAACTAAACTAAAAACCTCTATTCCCAGTCAAGTAAACATCAGAACCACCCGTAACACAAAAAATCTAAACCCAGTCAACTTCCAAGCAGAACTTAGAGCTTGCAATTGGATCCACCTAAAATACTTACCACTTGAGGAAGCTGTCTCATACTTTAATAACAAATTCTTACTAACCCTTGAGCACCATGCCCCTACTCGTATAATCAGAATTAGGAACAAACCAGCTCCCTGGCTGTTTAAATAGAGAAGAAAAAATGCGTCTTAGAAATAAAAGCTGGACCAAATGGAGGCATACAAAGAATCCAATTGATCACCTAAACTTTAGACAGCTTAGAAACGCCACTAAGAAATCTATATTCCTTGACAAAAAAAAAAAAAAACTATTGCCTACAATTCCAACAAACCCAACATCAAAACCCACAGAAAGTCTGGTCAGGAATAAATAAATCACTTCATCCTGGTCACTCTAAAACACCTACCCCCAATACTTTGACTCAACATTCTTCCATCCAAATTGCTGACACTTTTAACAATTTTTTCTCAGAAACTGTTCAATCTCTAGCCAGTTCCTTACCATCAGTGTATACCTCTAACCGCCCTGTGCCTACTAATAAACTACCCCTATTAAAGCTACAGCCCATTCCAATATTTCTCATACATACCCTACTTCTGAAACTTAAACCTTACACCCCATCAGCTGACCTCATTCTGGATGAATATCTGAAATTAGCAGCTGGAGTACTTGCCTTCCCCATATCCATCTTAATTAACAGAACCATTACAGAATGTTCCATCCCAAATATCTGGAAAGTCTCACATATTATCCAACTCCACAAGGGAGGAAACTCAAATGAACTCTCAAACTTCCACACTGTAGCCCTACTTTCACCTATAGCAAAAATTATGGAGAGATGTATTCATCGTCAGCTTCTGAAGCATCTCCTCCAGAATCACCTGCTAGTAGACTGCCAACATGGCTTTAGACCATATCATAGCACTACCACAGCTCTCTTATCCTTTTCAGACTGTATAAATAAAAATTGAAATAACAATCTTCTATCTTCTGCCCTGTTTATTGACCTCTCCAAAGCATTTGATATGGTGAACCATGAAATATTGATAGATGGATCTAGGATGTTTGCTCGGCTGAGCAAACATCCAAATCCATAAAACCCAAACACACTTTAACGAAAGTGCTTTTATCGAAAAAGCACTTTCGTTAAAGCATGTGACAAAATAAAACAAAAAACACTACATTTACATTTTAGCAGGGGGGTTTTGCCCCCCTGCACCCCCCACTCCCCCTACTTTAATATTCTCCCTCCGAGACTGCACTTCAGTGGGGAAAAGGGAAATTTCCCTTACCCGCACCGTAGTACAGCCTCAGCAACAGTCATACTTACGCGAAAGTGCTTCTTCGGTGAAAAGCACTTTCGCGTAAGTATGCCCGGCCATTTGGATTTTGGTCATTTGCTCAGTCAAGCAAACGTCCTAGATCCTGATAGATATACTAAAATCTCTCTCATTAGATACACTATCAGTGAAATGGTTTAAGTCCTACCTAGGAAACAGACAACAAGCAGTCCTCTGGGACAAGGAACTATCCTCTTTCCTCCCTATTACACTTGGTGTCCCACAAGGATCTATCTTGGGCCCACTCATCTTTACTATTTTCATTAATGACCTGACAACCTCCCTTCCAGAAGCCACCTGCATACAATACGGTGACGATTCAACTTTAATCTGTACCACCTCCTCACCTTCCCAACTTCAATCCATGACCCAAATTATTTTCACCTCAGTTGAAAACTAGTTCCATCAATGCTGTCTCCTCCTTAACCCTGTTTACCCCCACTCAGAAATCCCCAGATATTAACTTCACAGTCATATCTAACAATGGCACCAAAATAGCTCCTGACATAACCACCAAATGTTTAGGGGTAACAATTGATCACAATCTTAACTTTGACATACATATTAACCTAACTATTAAATCAGTTAATAGAAAACTTGGCTCTTTTTACAGACTTAAACCCTTTCTCACACCCTCAGCCAGGACTACTATTGCCCAAACACACCTAATTTCTACCCTCCTCTATGCCTCCCCAATTTATACAAACCTCTCCAAAAGCAATATCAATAAGTTGGTAACATCTTATAACTATATAGCTAGATTTGCCACAGATGCCCCATTTCGTACCCACCACTGCAAAAAATCTCAAACTTCTAGGATGGCTTGAATTGCAAAACCAGCTTCTTTTTCAGCAACTCATAATCACTCACAAGATCCTGCAACACCCCTCAAATACTCCCATACTCAATAACCTTATTAGCCCTTACCAAAATCTTTTAACCTTACGATCAGCCAACTGAGTACTTGTTTCTACCCTAAAATCCAACAACAAATCTGGGGACTGCCTGTTCTCTAACTCCATTGGTTACTCTTGGGATAAGCTTCCTAGATAACTAACATCTCTTACATCCACGTCTCTTTTCAAGAAACAACTAAACATTTTCATAAAATCACAATGGCTCTGCCCATGCTCTAATCCTGACTGATTCCTGTTCCCCTCTTTACTGATCACTTTACTGATCATTTTAAAACCTATAACTACTGTATCCTTCTTGCTGTGTCTTTTTCTCACTAAACTCTTGCTAATGAAGAATTTGCCTAGGCTATAAATCTCTACCCTACCTATGAATGTACGGCTGTTAAAATCTGTTTATGAATGTGTTTAAATGTGTCTTAATTAGTTCACTGTTAATTAAGTTTTATTAGTTTGCTAGGAATGTATGATTTGATAATCTGCTTTTAAATGTGTTTTAATGTATCTTAATAGTTCACTGTTAATTAAGTTCTATTAGTTTAAAAATCATTATAATATGTTTACGTAATTCTTGTTATTTGTCCTTGGAGCTTTTCTTCCCGGGCCTCCGCTGAAAATGGACACATATCCAGTCGGACTTTCCCGGTCAACAAATGTAAAATAAAATAAAATAAAGAGCATCATTAATTTATTTTATTCCTTTTGGTACTGCATTTATTTTTTCTTACATGAACAAGAGGAAAAATTGATGTTCATTATTGCATGGAAGCTTTATGAGGTTAAGTGAATTCTACATAATAACCAATAATACAAGATGATCTTGTAGGAATCAAACCAAGATCTACAAAATGGAACTTATTGCTTTAACCAATATTAGCACCCTAGAACACATTATTTAATTATTGTAGGATCCTAGGGCATTAAGAACTTAGGAAACCACTAGATAAAATAGTCTATAACTTTAATTAAATAAACATACAAATGTCTCAGATGTCAGGGTAGTTTTAAAGACAGGATAATGTTTACCAAAAAACACTAAAAACATAGAACACGTTAATTACTATTACTTTCGCTGCTGCTTAAAGACAAGCATTTAAACCTATTATGAATAGTGAACTGTTATGTGTGGCAAGTTACAATAAAACTGAGCCAAATGGATGAGTTAGCTGCTTTCCAGCAACACTGGGTAATTAATTTCTTTTAGCAACAATACCTGTGTTACTCGGAATCTAAATACAGAAATCTATTTGTTGAATAGACAGAGCAAGAGAGAAAATGAAAGAAAACAAGGATAATTATGTCTAACAAATATTACAAAAGAAAATTACTGACTGATCAACTACATAATATCATATTTAGCATAGTAATCCATACAGAAAGCTTATTTCACACTTTCCTAAGCTACATAACCTAGGATGAAAAACAACAGAGACATGCAGTGTAATTTAGTTAGTAAGTGGACACTGCCACCTTATGGACAAATCACCAGATGCTGTTGCAAAAACAAATATAACTGGAGAAATGATCAGCAGCCAGAAAAGCAGAGTAAAACGAAACTGATTCCATACCACCAAATCACATTAACAACTAATCTACACAGAAAAGGTTATAGTAGTCAACTGGAATCATTCTTCAGTGTCAATGTGCCACTAAATTACAGATATGCATGAAAAAAGTTAGAAATCATGCTGTTTCAGTCAGTCAGCTGCATTCAAAAATGTTTATAATAAATGGCAAAAAATATAGAAATAAATAAATGCACCTCTGTTGTCATGGACTACAGGTAAAACAGACAAAGAAATGATATTTTGTTTTCCTACACACTGTGTTATGCATATTATAAAAAATGATTGTTATACAAAAAATTGCTTGCATTCTTGTGAGCACCAACAAGGGCATGAAGAAACTATCTGAAAAACGTATTCATATTTACTAATTACAAAATCTAAGTCATCATAACATTCCATTTAGAAAAAAAATAAGTTTTGTCTAGAAATAATGTTATTATACATGTAAGTGGCGTGTATAAATCATATAAGATGAGAAGGTTTACATTTCTAATTCAAGAATTTCATGAACAACCTTATTACTTATGCATCATTATATTTCATTTAAGAGAATTGGTATATTACCCTTAATGTCTACAGTTTTCATATGGGCATTGTGACATAGTGGTACCTTTTGATGCCAGCAGAGAGTATTGGGTATTTAGGACAGAACAGGCAAGCGAGTCCCAATAAGGAAAAGGTGCATTTAGAGAAATGTAATGAATCGCGAAACAGGTAGAAACAGGTAGGTGCCAGATTTTTATCCATTATCACAACAGAGACAGAGATAAACAATAGCAAGGAGGATCTCAGAAACCTATGCATGCTGTTAAGGAAAAAGGTATTTATTATTTTTATTTATTTATTTGCATTTGTTGACCGGGATAGTCCACTTGGCCAAGTCAGCCCATTTTCAGTGGAGGCCCGGGGAGAAAAGCTCCACAAGAATAGTTACATTGCAATGCATTACATTTACATTGAATTACATTTACATATATGTAGGGTTGCATTACATTACTATTAAACAGAACAATATTCATTCTAATGTATTAGGTAACATTAGTAGAATAGGAAATCTTATTAATCATATTTAAATCAGAACTGACAGAGAAAAGCTCATTAGGTATTCATGTAAACAAAAAAATATAAAGAGGAGGGTAGGAACAAAAATGAAGGAGGAAGTTTAGGTAGGAGCATGAGAGGGACATTCCCATTTGGAGGATAGATGTGAGAAGAGCTGGGTTTTGAAGTTATTATGGTTAAGTATGTTGCGTAGGTGAGAGGGGAGGGAGTTCCAAAGTTTGGTTATTGTGCAGGATAGTAGTAGTTGGTCTGGGGGATGACATGGTTTGTGTACTTGAAGCAGGTTTTGGTTCTCGGATCTTAGGGAGTGGCAGGGAGTGTAGGATGTTAGTGCTTTGGCTAGGGATGGACAGTCTGATGGTTTGAAGATGAGTTTGTGAGTAGTGGTGAGTTGCAGATATCTAAGGTAGTTGGGGAGTTCTAACCATTTGAGGGTGAGTAGTGAGTGGCAGTGATGAGATGAACTTTTGGAGTTGGTAGCGAATTTGCTAATTTTGTGGTAGCAGGCTTCCAGTTTGGAGCACAGGCCTAGTTGGAGGTTGGCAAATAGGGCAGCGCTGTACATAAGAGATAGGAGGAGGAAGTTAGATGTCAGCATTTGTCGGGTGGAGGAACTGAGATAGCGAATGTGCTGGTATAGCAGACCAATCTTCTGGTGAGTTTTCTTGATAGCAGAGTATATGTGGGAGCCAAACTTTAGGTTTTCATTGATAGTGATGCCTAGCAGTTTGGTCGAGGGGACTATTTCTAATGGAGTTTTATTTTGGCATGTAATGCAGAACAGGTTTCTGTCTAAAGTGGAATTTGTAGTAGGGGTAAAGATCATTAGTTTTGTTTTGGTGGCATTTAGGGCTCAGTGATTGGCTTGCATCCAGGATTCTGTTTTGGAAAAGGCAAGTTAGGTTTTTGTTAGTAGTTCATGGGGGAAGAGGCTGAGGAGATGATGCTGGAGTCATCTGCATATTGGATGATAGAGGCTTCAGGGATGGGGAGGTGGAAGTTGTTGATAAATATGTTAAAGAACAGAGGGCCTAGAGCTGAACCTTGGGGGACCCCGGTGGGTGTGAGTAGGAAAGGAGAGGTTGATTCTTTCCACTGGACGGCTTGTTGATGGTTGGATAGGTAGCTGGTGAACCAGGCAAGGGTAGAGGGAGAGAGATGTAAGGACGAGAGCTGGGATAGGAGTAAGGAGTTGGAGATGGTGTTGAATGCTTTTGAAAGGTCTAAAAATAGTGTGATACATATATGCTGTTATCACGTGCTAGGTTGATAGTTTCTAGAATGGAAAGGAGGGCAGTGATGGTACTGTGGCCGGGGCCGAACCGTGTTGGGTGTGGGAGAGAAGATTGTTTAGGTTTAGATGTTGCATGATTTGTGCATGGATAGTTTTTTCTAGTATTTTTGAGAGAGGTGAGAGTATGGCTATAGGTCTAAAATTGGTTGTGCCTATGTTTTTACCACCTTTGTGAAGTGGAATGATGTATGCTTGATGCCAGATGGTTGGGACGTATGATTCCTGTATAGATCTGTTGATGGGAATAGAAACAGGGTAAGCAATGGTTTCAGCAGATTGTTTGAGGAAGATGGGTGGTAGATTATCTGGTGCATTATGACAGGGTTTTAGCTTGAGGAGAAGCCTTTTTATTGTGTTTGTGGGGAAGGGTTTAAGGGTAAAGGGGGAGGAAGGAGGAGTTTTGCTGGAGGGGGGAGTGGGGCAGGAGGAGTGGTCAGGGAAAGAGGAGGACAGTTTTGCAATGCAATCTATGAAGAAATGGTTGAAATTGGTGGCAGTTTGTAGATCGGTGAGAGATGGGTCTGGGAATGGGTTGCTTTTATTGTCTGGATGAAGAATGGAGGAAACAGAGCTCCAAAATTTTTTTGGATTGGATGAATGCATGGATTGGAGTTTGTTGTAGTAGTTTTTGTGGTCTTTGGTTATTAATTTTTTGGCTAAGTTCCATAGTTGTTTAAATTCTAGGAGGGAGTTGGTGGTGTTTAGTTTTTGGTATTGTTTCCATTTTTTGCCATGTTGATGCATGATATTTTTAGTTTGATGGGATAGCCAGGGGCAGGGATTTGATTTGCTTCATTTGGATCTTAGGAGGGCCTGTTGATTTAGGATGGTTAGGAAAGTATTATTAAAATAGAATAATGCATCGTCAAGTAGGAGAGTTTGTAGGGGTGACCAGTCAGTGTGCTTCAGGCATTCTGAGAATATCTCATAGTTTATAGTTTATAGTTTTACATTACAGAGAATATCTCAGGGTTGAAGGAGGATAAGTTGTGGGTTTGGATATATTGGTGATGTTTTAGTGTGGTGGAGGATATGTGGTCAATGAAGGCAGGTAGGTGGTCACTGAGAGGATTGGGTAGAAGGTAGTGGTATTCCTGTAAGGTCTGAAAAATTATAACTGTAGTATTCTGGGAAGAAATTTTGGAACGTACTGACTATAGCGGGGCTTACCTAGACTGTGGCTGAAAGTACTGTTGTCAGATCTTTGGGCTAGTTTGGACTTGTATGTAACTTCCTAACCTTTACACAATTTTTGCTGAGCAGATTTTCTTTAGAATTAGGATTGACTGGCTTTGGTTACTTTGTGCTTCCTATTTCATAAAGAAGTATTTTTTTTAATTGTAAAACCAAACACTGAAATGGAAAACTAGCTCCATGAGTATGTGATGCCATTTTAGGTATACTATAAGTTGTTTATGGACATTTTTTTTCAAAACTTTTGATAAATGAGGAAGTAAGGTGGTTATTAAGTAGTTTTTTGAGGAATCAGGAGGGATGTCTTTATGCAGGAGAACCACAAGGGTCTATTTTAGTAATGGAGTACAATTTATTTCATAGTGGATTTGTTAAGTAGAATGATTGCTAGGAAATGAAATTAGCAGCCATTTTATAAGGTTCTGGTGAGAAACTTGGTTTGACTTAGGTTTTTAGGTATATACTAGGCATGTGGTCCAGGAGACCACTGAGGAGTCAAGCCCAATTTTACAATTGTCCCAGGACATTGCCTGGTTAAGTGATTTATCTAGTCATACAGCAAGTAAATGGCTGAGGTAACTGAATTCTGGACTACAGGGCCCTGCTCATTAACAGCTCATAGTTTAAAAGCTGTGAGTAAATGGCTAGATCAATATAAAACTTCCAGCCAGGGGTAGAGAGAGGAGCACCTGCTGAGACCCACCATTCTTAGCTTGAAATTAAACACAGCATATACATTCAGGCCCTCTTTCGTCCCTTCAACAGGCGTTTGTGGACAAAAGAGGTAGAAAAGCATGGATACTTGTTAGATTCGTGCTCTATAATGTCTACTGAAATGGAACTGGATTTGAAATTTTGTATAGACTAGAGAATGTGCTTAAAGGAATTTTTGGCTATTGAGATATCATTCAATTGCAGGAAAGATGATGTGGTGTGAGATTAAATAGGGCGAAGGAGACAGTCAACTAAGTTTCCAGAATTTTTAGGGACCACATATATGCTACTTTTGATGTTCAATAAAACAGTATTTTTTTTAATTGTATGTATTTATTTTTGCAACAAGGATGGCATTCTTTATGTTACTCTAAGCTGTGCTAAACACTGGGATCACAAGGTTATGTGATTTACTATATGAATGCCATATACAGCCCCTTTTGGCACCAAGTTTCTTAAGTTGTTGGGAGATGCAAGAGAGTAATGGTGCACAAATATATTTTTGAATGGGTGCAAATTTAGTAATAATGGTTTGCGAGTTATATTATTTGGCTTTTTAATTAATTGCACAAGAATAAATGTAAGCATTTGTGTGTGAAATGTACTTTTATAGCAAACAACTCTGTACATGACTTTCAGCAAGTATAAATAAAATACTCAGAGAGTCAGTGCAAACTTCAGGCATAATGGGTTCTGAGCGATATCAGTTCACATAAGCATACATGCATTCTAATTAGGAAACGTTAATTGATCAGCTCTTCTTCAATTTCTTTTCAATTTTATTTTGCCAAAAATACAAACACTTATATTATCTAAGCTGGCAGTGTACTACAGTGTTTTTTTTTTCTGTTTTCCCCACTGTTGAATAAATATTGAGTTGGTGTGTGTAAGTAGTACCCCCCTACAAAAAACATACTATGATTACTCATAGCACATCAAAATGAGATAGATATCATGTTTTAACAATAAGCAAACTGGATAGGCTCATATGTAGTTATTAGACATGTAGTCAAGAGACTACTGAAGACCTTAGTCCAGTTTCTTCAGAGCATTGTCTGGTTAAGTCACCTCCTTAGAGTCACACAGTAGGCAAAGGGAGGCTGGGTGAATCAAACCCTGAGCCCCAAGAAGCAGCTTGCTAACAGGTCTTCACTGTCATCCACTACAATAACTGCTAGATCAGTACTACTGGGAAATCAATACTAATACCAAATCACACAAATTTAAAAACCTGAATTTAAGACGTTAATTTAGAAACTTGATTCTGAAACTGTTTTCTTGTGACTAATAAAATAAACCATATCTTTGTTTCCCCAAGATATTGACAGTTTTCTTCTCAGAAGAAAACACTTCAATACTCGTAATATATATATATATATATATATATATATATATATATATATATATATATATATATATATATATATATGTATATATTCTGCACTAAACATGCCAGAAAATATTTTCAAATGCTTGTG